>NW_010406282.1:17444-27106 GCF_000710305.1 Buceros rhinoceros silvestris | reverse complement strand
CCCCCCCACCCCCCCAGCCTGTCCAGGTCTCACTGGCTGGCAGCACAGCCTGATGGTATGTCAGCCACTCCTCCCAGTTCCGTATCACCAGCAAACTGGCTGAGGGGACACTCCATCCCTTCATCCATGTCATTGATGACTATGTTGAACAGGCCTGGACCCAGTACTACCCCTGGGGAACACTACTAGCTACCAGCCTCGAACTAAGACTCTGTGCCGCTGATCACAACCCTCTGAGCTCTGTCCTTCAGCAAGTTCTCAATCCACCTCACTGTCCACTCATGCAACCCACACTGCCTGAGCTTCCCTGTGAGGATGTTATGGGAGACAGTGTCCAAAGCCTTGCTCAAGTTGAGGTGGACAACAACCACTGATCTCCCCTCATCCACCCAGCCAGTCATGGCACCAAAGAAGGCCATCAGATTGTCAGGCATGATTTGCCCTTGGTGAATTCATGCTGACCTCTCCTGATAACCTTCTTTTTCTCCAGATGCTTAGAGGTGACCTCCAGAACAAGCTGGTCCATCACCTTTCCAGGGATGGAGGTGAGGCTGACTGGCCTGTCGTTTCCTGGGTCCTCCTTCTTGCCCTTTTTAAAGACTGGAATGACTTTGGCTTTCCTCCAGCCCTCAGGGAAATCTCCTGTTCTCCAAGACCTTTCAAAGATGATAGAGAGTGGCTTAGCAGTAACATCTGCAGCTCCCTCAGGGCTCATTGGATGATCTGGATACAGGAGGATGATTTCAGGGACATAGTTAGAGAAACACTCACAAGAGACCTAACCTCGCGCATGCATGCAGATCTCAACCCACAGGCCTGGGGACAGGACTCGGAGAGTCTCCTCCACTGGGCAGGTCTCTGACTTCTCCTGTAAAGGACATCTGGTTGCTGCTGTTCTCGTCACAGGAAGTGTCAATAAACTCACACTGCCCATTCACCAGGCAAATTGCATGCTTCTACTGCATCTTATGCAGAAGAAAACCAGCAATTCTCAAAATTCAAACTCAAAAACCACAGCAATGATTATCTCACATCCAGTAAAGCACTGACTCCACACCCATCCTTCAGTCCTCCCCATCAACTGTGGAGATAAAGCCCACAGCATGGAGCCTATCTGGGGTCTTTAGCTCATCTATCAGATCTAGAACACAGTCCTTAAAAGCAAACTCCAGTTTAAACGCTCATTAGCCTATTCCAAAGAACTCAAAACACAGCCAGCCAGCTGCAGCACAACCACAAATAACTACCGTAAAAGCACGGTGGAAATATTTTAGGTTAAAAAAAGAAACTCAGTAGCCAAGAAGAGAATATAAAAGACTACCCCGTGTGGAAAATCAGAAAGTGTGAATCTGGGAGAAAAAGATTTAATGCATACCTGGGCTTATGCAGCAATCTAAGTATTTTTATTCCTCCAAAGCCCTTTCGCACTGAACACCGTGAAGCGATGATAACGGGGGTGGAATTCCTCCAGCTCTTATCAGACACTGTGTAAACGCTATAAAGTGCTGTGGAAAGATAAAGTTCTCTGTCTGATGATGGTTGCTACTGTAAGCCAAAATGGGGTCAAAAGTTAAACACACCCAGCTTATGTATGAGATTTTTATAGCTTAAGCCCCTAAGAATGAAGCCACATTTCTATCCACTTGGAGAAAAAAAAAGAGACTCGGCCAGTCCAAGACAAGAGATAAGGCATGTAGAGCACTGAACCAAGAGCAGCTTACTCAAACTAATCAGCGTAATCGATGACTAGAGACAAGAAAATTAATTAACTGTTGTACAATTCTCTCCAGGATTGATTCCAAAGGCAAAAGATCACAAGTAATTATCATTTGTTTCAAAAGTTATTCATAGTCAGATTTAAGTACCCTCAAGAAAATCAATTGCCTGAGCTTTTAGTAGTGTATCAAGGAAAAATGACCATATTATGACTAGCCTAAGGAAGGAGTGGGCCCCCCTTCCCGCTCCACTACAAACAGCTGCCATCGAAAAGAAGTCACTGGCCTTCTCATTTTGCCATCATAAAAAGAATAACCGTGTACCTGAAACGTATTTAATTGTATGCTAATCCACAACAGACTGGGAGGTGTTTGGGGACAGCCACAAGGGAGGTATTCTTACAGATACAAATTCAGTTTTACACTTCATAATCTAAGGAAGTAAGTCTATTGAAACTTCCAGTTAAACCTTAATCAAACATCAGACTGTATTTCAAAATCTAATATATGATCAGATCGTGCAGTTACTTGTATTACTAAAGGAACAGAAAGAGCCAGGATTTAATCAACCAGTGCTGCCACACATTGCACAGAAGGAAAAAGGATGATTTTGTCCACAGTTCAGCTACAGAGAAATTAAGTACCAAGGGGGCTTCCCACGGATTTAGAGCTAGTCAGAGGTTAGCACTGGTACAAGAGCTGAGCCTAAGCCAGTAATGGTCTCTTTCTCCATTCTCGTGGCTGCTCTGAACAAACGACAAGCGGGATCTCCTGTAGCTCACCTCAGCTGTAACCCACCGAGGCGTTTGACAGCCTGAAGCACAGCATCAGGAGAAAGCGAAATGCTTACTGGGCACTTCCATGCATGTTCAAACAACATATCCACGTTCACACAGACATCTCTGGAGGAAAATTCATCCACGCTTTGGTTCCATCTTCCAGTTTCGAAACCATGTGAGATAGTCCCTCTGCTTTACTCTTGTAACACACAGAAAAGCAGAGGTGCAGCAGTTCTGCTGGTGTGATCATCTCAAGGTCCCTGTTCGATAAAATATACCTATAAGCTGACAGAAATCTCTGACCCTGGAAGTACTCCAGAAACAGGAGAGCTATGACAGACGTGCAGATGGCTGGCCTCTCTTCAAAGGCTTGAAAGCATAGGGTGGGGAAAACTAGGGTGGAGTGAAAAAAATAATCCTAACTTAATTATAAATAGAGCTTAAGAATCCCATCCACGTGAAAGTGCTTCTGCTTTGTATCATGAATACCTGCAGGGCTCAGAAAGCTGCCTTGAACGGAAAACACTTGGAATGATTCTCTTGTGAGTGGCTCTTAAGTGGAAATACCTGTGAAGAGGACAAGCGAAGCGCTTTGTCACTGTGCTCTCCCTCTGTCCACAAGCTTTCTTCCCCTTCTTACGGGACTCTGACATCAAGCTGCCCTGGTGCCATTCATCTCTTCCCCATAGTCTTCTTGCTCTCCCTCACCGTTACTATTTCCAGTTTTAACCCCTCCTGTAATGAACAAGCGAGAGGAAGGAGCAGTGGGCAGGGATGGAAGAGAAAGATGGCATGAGGTGACACTCCAGAGAGTATAAATCACAGGAGCTCGAGAGGTGTCTTCCAACTGGAACAGCGCTAGGAATACTCCAAGAGCTCACTCCACTTACTGAACAGAAAGTTCTCTTGGACTTCCCAGCAAAGAGAGGAGCCCTTTTCTGTTACCCGTTTCCTCTGTCTATCTTTGCGTAAGCTGCAAGGAAAGCTGATTTTATAATTCACTATCTCAACTATGAAACACGTCCCTCAGGTTCAAATGTATCCCCTGACATCTCAGCAGAAAAACAAAACCCTGATAAATCTACCATATAACAAAGAGCAAGCAAAGATCACGGAAGCAAAGAGGAAAGGTGCTGTACAAAGCTCTATTTACTAAACTAGTCCTTGAAATGTCAACTGCTACTTCGACACTGAGAATTGTTATAAAATACACTAATACAGTACCAAGCCTGCCACTAACTGTGATGTAACTGTAAATGAACCCAAAGGAAAGCTTTATTAGTCGTTTTTTTCTTGAATCGAGAGCAACTGCTACTTGAGTAACCTTCTGTGAAGCATTTGGATGCTTCTGAATCACAAATACCAAGTGTGACAATTGGAGTTCTCCACAGTTCACAAATGGGAAAGAGATCACAAGCCTTGGAAACTATTTACTCTGCTGCTTCACCTTCCTTTCATCACTTGTCACTATAGAGGCACACTACCAACATCAACCAACTCATCTACTTAAGTGATAAGGGATAGCAAAAACGTCTGAAATAACTCCAAGCCACTTGCAAAAGCTGTAGATGCTCTCAGGTTTCCAAATAGTTTATTATTTGCAGAGCATTCACATGCACACACACAAAAATGGCATTAATTTTCACAGAATCCAGTCACCGTTACCTTGATAACGCCTGTAGAGACAGCAAAACGACAGAGCGCTCCCCCAAACGCTACCGAGCTCGTTGCTACCATGGCAGCCTGCGCTCAGCCTACAGAGCCACTGCAGATCACTGGGCGCAGCAGTAATTTTTTGGTGCTTGACCAGAAATGACTGTATTGTATGGTGGAAACACCTCCAGAACAGCCAGCAGACACTATGCTGCCCTCGCCCACGCTGAACTTGGGTTCCTGGTGCACAGAACACAGACATGGCGTATTTTAAGGCCAAAATCTTTCTCTTGTTTTTAAGTCCATGATCTTATTTAACTCGTACACAGGACACAGAAATAGAATTCTCACTTTATGGAGACAATATGGGTCTAAGTCTTCCAACAACTCTCCCGTTTCACCAGCTAGAAATGTCTGCTAAGCTGTTGAACACCAAATGTTGTGAGGGTTTCTTAAGAATTTCTGTTCAGAAACATATCCTACATACCTTCCATTCTGAAAGTCGACCTGAACTTAATCCTGACTATAAAGTATAAAACCTGCTACACCTCATCGGTCTGTGCTTATTCAGGCTTGACAGACAATATAAAACCCAGCACCCTAGTGCTTATGTTTCATAATCCCTTTGCTCACAAAAGTATGGCTGTTGGCAGAGCTCTCTGCTTCGAGCCTGGTGGTTTGCTTCTAAAACTGCTGAACAGAAGTTCCAAGGCTTTAGCTGTCACGGTAACTGTCACAGGTGCCGGGGATCTAACACCGTGCTGTGCATCTTACACAAGGGAGGCATTTTCTCCCATTATGCTGCTGACAAGGTGGGGGTTTTCCACCTCTTTCTAGTATAGAAAAACCTCTTAGATATTCTCCTCTTCTAAATAATCAGCTTGCAAATGTATTTACACTTCTCTGTTTTGGTGGGCTTTTGTTTTATTCAGTTTTAACCAAATGGTTCTAGTGTTGGGGGTTGGACTAGATGACCTTTAAAGGTCCCTTCCAACCCAAACCATTCTCTGATTTCTAACAAAACAAAATATGAACCAAGAAGAAAAAAAAATAGTTCAACATTTTACTCTGTTCTTACACCACATTATTAATACCATTTGCACAGTGCAGAGGAAAAAAAAAAAATCTTTTGCACAGGAAATGTAAGAACCAAAGAGCACCCAGATTCCTAAAGATGAGCATAATGCATTTTTGTCTAACAAGTGCCTGGGCTGAGACTTACTTAGCACTCCCCACACTTGCAGGAGTTAAGTACTAACACAGCCACTGAGCATCCTGATGTGCCTTGTGCTGAGGTCAGACATGGGCCAGGGCCAGGACAGCAGCTGGAAGCAGGGGAAGGCAGCCAGGCTCTGGAAGACGGCTGCAGTCAGCAGCAAGGTGATACCACCTCCCGAGACAGCAGGTCAGGCATCCAGCAGCATTAATTCTTCAATTACTTACGCAGCAGCCACCTGCCAGTCCCCAACCGCTCATTCCCACCTCTGATGTGCCCCCCAGACGGTGTGTGTGGCCACACCATAAACCGACCTGAGGAATCGCTCCGGGTTAAAATAAACCCAGCAAAGATTGTTTTCAGCCACGTCCCTTTTCCTGGCTCAGTTCGCGGCGCAGCTGTACAAATGCCTATGCAAACACAGCGCAGGAACAGACAACGTGGTGACTGTTTCATGCCATCGCAAAGCTACCTGTGAACTTCACCCCCCGAGCAGTCTGTCTTTAAAATAAATGCCGTTCTTTCACTGCCGCTCTGAGCCGGGTCCTGGGTGGCTGGTTTGCATTCCTCACGTGTTTTGGTAATAGATCAATAAATACTCGGCAGGTATGCCCGCATTTAGACACATCGGTGACACAAATACTAGACACAGATGAATGCAAACTGCACTGCACAAAAGCCTAGGGGCCACGGCTGTAGATTTATGAGACTAGACCCAAACAAACAGTTTTGTGAGGCACAGGCTTGTGATTTTGGCCTGATTATACTGTAGATGATGTTGCTGAGCTGGTTATTCTCATGAGTCCATACGCACACAGGCTATTTAGCCAAACAAAAAAGCAGAACAAGCAAAGGGCACAGCGGAGAAATGAGACTGCCAGTCAAACCCCAAGTCAGTAACTCAAGGATCGGGAAAAGCGACCAACGTGGGAAGACACAAAACCCTGAGAGGAGAAGCGGCAGCTCGGTAGAAGGTAATTCAGGAAGAACAAGGACAGTCCACCACGAGGACTATGCCATCGTGTAGAGAAGCCCTACTGCCGTAACTGAATAAATAAATAATCAGTCAAGGGTTAAGTAGCTGCCTGAAACACCACACAGGAGCCAAAGGAGCCTCGTGCCCTCCTTGGCATTGGCCCTGCACCCATCTTACCCCACGCTGACAGAACTTTGTGGCAGAGACGCTTTCTGCCACATTAAGCAGGTCTGAAATGGCTTGGCCCAGGTCCAGCGGGTCACAGACCTGCAGACAGAAGGATGGGAACACAAGGCATAAAACGGAGGAAGAGGGCTGCGCCACGTAACTCGACAGTTAGAGCAGTCTCAGGCTGCCGTGGAATTGCAGCAAGACTTACTGAATAATTCCCTGCTGCTGGCTGGGCCATAAATGCGCAGTAAATCTCCAGTAAAGAAGCAAAATATATTTCCTGGTCTAAAGAACTTGCTTGAAGTCCTATAACCTCCAAAGGTGTTTGCTTCCTGTGTTCCGCTGTATTAACATCAGCCAACATCTCAAGGGTCCACCCTGAACCTTTCTATTTTGTTTAGTCAGCTAGTGAACCCCGGGAACTCTCTTCTCACTCTTTTACAGAGAAATGGTATCTACAGCAATTCTTTTTTTTTTTTTTTAATGGGTCTTGCCTCTGAAAGCCATTCAAAAAAAGAAACGAAGTACTCACAGAAGTGTAATGGCTGTTCAAAGCAATTAATGAAATTTGACTTGGCTCTCTGGGGTTGCATGCATTAAAGATAACATGGACAAAGTAGGTAGGAACATGTTTCTCTCTCTCTGTAATGGGAAACATCACTGAAAATGTTTCCTTTTGCACCATGAACGATTTTGAAGTGTTCTTAATTGGACTGAAGAGGCACTTGGTAACTCATGCTGCAATGTCTGTTACTAACAGTAACAGACTGAGTAATCGAGTATGCTCGATTACTCTTGCACCATTGGAAAAAAAGTAGGAGAATTTATATATAAATTACCAAAAGGGTAATAATTAAATCACATTATCGAGGCTGAAGATTATGCCTCCTAATTAGCACAGCCAAGGTGCTGTATTTTGCCCTCTTTGCACTCCCATCCCCAACCCCAACTTGGGATCGTTGAAAGTAACAGCAAAATTCCCATCAACCTCTGCAGGGCCAGAATTTAACTTCAGAAAAAGAAATTCTACAGACTAAGTCCGCCTCGATGCACATAAAGAAGGTAAGAACAAGTCAGTCTGATCACTCCTTTTCTTATTCTTGCATTAAATACAATATTTTAAGCTTCATTTCTCCATAGTACCCAACCAAGAGCGTGGAGGGAGTATTCCTACAACAGAGGAGAGAGGGCTGTAAGTCACCATCAAAAGGTGATCGTAACTTTAAACAAAGACACAGTTATGAACCGGATTTTCACAACTAGCTTAAAGAACTTCAAATACCCAAGAATGTAACGAGCCTATCGCAAAACACTTGAAGTGGGGAACAGGCAACCAAACATCCAAACAGGGCCTGCTTCCCATAGCATCTGGGCACAGAAACACGAGATTCCTTTTTGAGGATGTCAGCGCTTTCCCATAAATGTGGGGTCCAGAGAAAGTGGAAGAAACAATAGAAATAGTCTTAAGCATAACTTTAAACTTAATGAAGATGAATCTCCCTTGATATAGGGGAGATGATATAATTCATCAACAACATGTAAGACTAAGAAGGAAACAAATGGTGAGGAAACCAAAGCAGTGAAGTATTATTTGAACATCAATTAGCCACTGGAGCCTGCTTCTCCACACACAACCCTTCCCTTGCTCCATCCCACATTTTATCAAGAGGGTCTGAAGACAGGTGATGCGCCCAATGAAGCTTTTTATCATCAGAGATTGATTTTCTTTGCTCAGTGGTCATTAATCAGCGTTTCCCTGAAAGGAAGTAGTAGTGCAAATATTTATCTAAACGGATAGAAAATTTCCTTGGCTGCATTGCATCTCCTGTCATCCCTCCCTATCTCCTTTTGACAACAAAGGCTGGTAAAGTTTTACAGCAAAATACAGCATCGTCTAGGACTTCTAACACGCGGCTTCTCACAGGATACTAATTAATAACTTCAGACAGGCTTTTAAAACCTATTAAGAAATCAGAACTTCATAGCCACTTCTGCTGCCTTTTGTAATGGAGAAAACAGAACACTTAAAACATGGAGTATCTCCAGTCTGTTCTGTCACACGAGCGAGGGCAAGCGGAAAGAAGAGCTGCCAAATTCACTCATGGTTTTAGGTGTCACTTGCAATGGTATCAGTGAGAGTAATGTTTTAAAGCTGATGAAATACCTCATTTTGAGCATCAGTCAGAAGCCCTGAGGGTTTCTTGGCCACCATCGGCTCCCCTCAAAGTAACCGCTCGCAGCAGGAAGCCCTACCACTGTGTAGCTGTGGTCACTCCAGCAATTTTCTCAGTTGTATGAGCAGTTGGAGAAGCATCCGTAAGACTCCTCCATTCTGCAGGGAATGGACATGGAGGGAGCAGGGAGTGGATGGAATGTGGGGGCAAAGGGGAAAAGGAAGAATCAGAGAGCAGGGAAATCACACAGGCTCTTCGGGCAGCAACGAGCCTTAAACTCACGTCATCAGTTGTCACTGAGGGCACAGAATGCCATCCTCACCTGTCATTTCAGTCATGTTTGGCATTTTTTGTTTGTTGGGTCTTTTTGGGTTGTTTTGTTTTTTTTTTTTTACAAAATCAGTTTTCTTACCAAGCTCATACCTACGGAGCTGGGGCATCGACAGAGAAAGCAAGAATCCCTGAATCACGCAATGTCTGAGGGATGCAACGTTAACGGTGACAAATCAATAATGGCCAGGTACAGGTGCTTGAAACACCCAAGACTGAAAAATCCCACGTAACAAGTGTCCCCCGACGTAGCAGAGGAAACCATTTTAAAATAGTTAAAACAGAATGAGCTTTCCTCATTTCAAATGACCACTATGAAATGACAGTTGGGAGTTGTCGGCAGTTTCTTTTCAGCAGCGAAGCATCTCTGAAGAAGGGGCTCATTACAGAGCATCTGATAAGTTCTTGGCAGAGTTTAGGGATAAACAATGGGACTCTGTCTGGAAGGCTGCTAAGAATCGATGTCCTGCTAAACTCCTGACTGCCAAGGAGACCCAAACCAAGGCATTTGCAATTTTCCCAGCAAGCTAAAGAAAGCAGGGTAGCTAATTTAATGGAGTAAAGCCAAGAGGAATTACTGTATATTCAACACCTGTAGGTCACACACTTTGCACTTAAAAGCACACGAAGCATAAGGCCTCTTTCCAA
>NW_010406282.1:0-17361 GCF_000710305.1 Buceros rhinoceros silvestris | reverse complement strand
TTCCCAGCACACAAATCCCCAGCACACTTTTTAATTGGTTATTATTTTAAACAAGGACGGCTTTTTTTTTTAATTTAGAAACAAGGAGATTATAATGAGAATTCAAGAACAATTGTTTCCTTTTGTGCCATCAAAGAGACCGCACGCTTGTTTTATGCAAAGTAAACCAGGATATTTAATGCTCTTTTAAGGCTTGGAAAAAAACCCTGTGCTTTAAAATAAACAACTTCTCCATTTCTCTCTATAAATATTGAGACAAGAAACCAGCACGTGGTTTACATCAATTCCTGACACTTCCAGAGAGCAGAAACTACAGATTAAAGAGTCTGAGAAGTCTTTGCAGGACAGCTAATCCCTGGGGAAAGCCTTCTTTGGTTTGGTAATCTGGAGCCACGTTTCGAAGCAGGCAATTGAAGGAGGGGAGGGGAACAAAAAGCGCCTTCTTCCCAAAGAAGCCCAGCTCTCAGTTACCTGGCACGAGGAATAAATGTGTGCTTGGTTTTTTAAGTGATAAAAGCACAAACTATGTAAAATGTGTTGAGATGAACAGAAACCTAAAAGAAAACATCACCAGATCCAAGCAGGATCGTACCAGGTTTGTTCCGGGGCAGTTGATTGTGTTTTCATAGCAGCTCACAAGTGCCATGCTTTGATTTATGACCAAAAGAGTGTTGACAACACACTGACGACATCGCTGAGCAGCGCTCACAGAGAGTCAAGGCCTTCTCTGCTCCTCACCCCACCCCACCAGCGAGCAGGCTGGGGGCACACAGAAACCTGGGAGGGGACACAGCCGGGACAGCTGACCCCACCCGACCAAAGGGATAGTCCACACCATATGACGTCACGCTCAGCAACAAAACTGGGGAAGGAGGAGGAAGGGGGTGACATTCAGAGCGATGGCATCTGTCTTCCCAAGTCACCGTTAGGAGTGACGAAGATCTGCCTCCCTGGCAGCGGCTGAGCACCTGCCTGCCAATGGGAAGCAGGGAATGAATTCCTTATGCTGCTTTACCTGCATTAATAATCCATTAAATAAAATATTCAATTCGTTGAAAAATATTTTTTGCAACAGGGGAGAGTGAGTATGGATGTCGATGATGTGCGCCCGGTGCTGGGAGTGACCCCCTGCCTGCCAATGGGAAGCAGTGAATGAATTCCTTATGCTGCTTTACCTGCATTAATAATCCATTAAATAAAATATTCAATTCGTTGAAAAATATTTTTTGCAACAGGGGAGAGTGAGTATGGATGTGGAGTGCATCAGAGCACAGATGAATCGGGAACAGTGCAAGATACACCTGATCCCCCTGAAGAGAGAAGAATCTGCTTACGTCCTACGCACACATATTGTGAGAAACTGGATCACAGAATCGTTTAGGTCGGAAAAGCCCATTCAGCTCCTTGAGTGCCCGCATCCCCCCATTCCAGCACTGGCAGGGACCCCCTCCCCCCTGTCCCCCAGCAGCACCTCCACACAGCTGGGAAACCCCTCCAGGGATGGGGACTCCACCACTGCCCTGGGCAGCCTGCGACACGCCTGCACAACCCCAACGGGCAACAAACGGCTCCTCAGGGACAACCTCAACCTCCCTGGAACAACTGGAGGCCGGTTCCTCTCGTCCTGGCGCTTGTTCTTGGGGAGAAGAGACCGACCCCTCCCTGGCTGCACCCTCCTGTCAGGGAGTTGTCAGAGCCAGAAGGTCTCCCCGGAGCCTCCTTTGCTCCAGGCTCAGCCCCGCCAGGTCCCTCAGCCGCTCCTCAGCACATTGTGCTCCAGACCCTGCCCCAGCTCCGCTGCCCTTCTCTGGACACACTGCAGCCCCTCAGTGTCCTTCTGGCAGTGAGGGACCCAAGACTGTCCACAGTATTCGAGCTGTGGCCTCACCAGAGCAGCATATGACTATCATCTCTCAGCACACAAACACGCCGTTTCTTGACAAGCACTTGCAAACAGCACCCGTAGTACCTCATAGTACGGGTTTCACCGCGACACTCAGAGCTGCTCCCGCCTCTCTCCGTTTCACAGGCAGGTGATTTCAGCCTTGCTGACCAGCAGCAATCTGACCACAGAGGGAGAAAGAGCAGGGCAAAAATGCTGAAAGGCTGAGCGTGGATTTAAACAACTATTTGGCCCAACATTACCTGCTTCATTGCAGCCCTTGACATAATCGGTGTGAAGCCAAACAGGAGCCGTGACTTTGATTTGGTTTTGATTTTTCCTAAAGGGCAGGATGTGCAGTTACCTTTGGCTTCTGCTGGGAAAAGCCACAATTCTGCTTCCAGCACGTTCTGAATCCTTGCCCGCAGTGCAAGGCGATTTAAGCACACGTCCTCACACGTCTCTTCTAATTTCACAGTCTCCATCCAGCCACTCGCTGAGGCCCATTCATCCTTGGCAAGCTCCAGCGAAACCTCCTGGGCCCTCGTTCACACTAAAACGCGCTTTGCTACAAACACACTGTCTGGTTCAAGACACAGTATTACAGCAAAATAAAAATCTAGCAGAATCTGATTTGTGGGAAAGATTTGCTAGCTTTTCAAAACACAACGGGTGTGGCTTTGGTTGGTTGGGTTTTGTTTTTTCCGCACACAAATAAAAAAAAAGGAGGCACGTATTTAAAATACTTAAATGGCCCCAATTCACTTCCATGTGCATAAGATGAATTAAGGCATGGATTACTGAGAGGGTTCACAACTAGTACCCCAGCGACCAGGCAAAATACCTCCAACACTGCCCTGTCAGAGGCCCAGGAAGGAATACCGGGAGGAAGCTTCAAGGGGAAGAGGAGCACAAAAGAAAAGCGTGACTTTCAAATACTGGTTCTTGCTGTTAAAAAATAAAATAAATAATCAAGTTGGGTGTCTATTATATTACTAGACCTGATGATGTACCTAAAAGCTCCATCTAATGCCATAGTTCTCAGCCTTTTCAAGTCTGTTTCCATCTCGGGAGCTTAACGAGCAGAAAACCAAACAAGGGCTCCAAAGAAGATCAATGTCATTCAACAAAACCCCCTCTTTCTTTTTTTTTTTTTTAAATCATTGCATGCATTCTTGAGAAGACAATGATGACAGATTGAATGTCAAAACCTTCTGAAAAAATTTCTAACCCTTTTTTTTTTTTAACTCTTAAAAACAATCATTGCCACTTGGAGCTTACACAAGGTGAAAGCCAAAACTAGGCAATAAAAGGTGCACTTTGCCTTCATCTGAAGCTCATTTAGAAACTACTGTATCTTCCACAGGTCTAATCATATTTTATTGTAGGAAACACCTTTCTTTATTATGTTAAGATAAACATTAAGGTGTTTCATTGCAGTAATTTATTTGAGATAGTGGATATGGTGCTGACATGATTCCAGGTAAGCGCAGGAAGCCGTAATTCTGGCATTGCCTTCCCAGCATCACTCCTGGCTGCTGTTTACTCTTGGAACATCGTTGCCCTAGCCTGAGCCGCAGTCTCCACTCATCTATAAACATCTCACCTTCAGGGCTGGTGCTGATTTATGTCATACAAGCAAATGCTGATTAACAAAAACATCTTTTCATCTAAAGTGTAAATTTCCCGTCGACTTTAACAGATTTATGCGTATAATTAGATGCTTGGCTTAATCAGAGCAATACAAGGATCAGCCAGACTCAGTTCACGGTGAGAATCCAGATCCAGTAGAGCTAGAGCAGAGATATCCCTGCAGAGAAATTAATTCCATGTATTGTACGTTCCCAAAATCTTTTGAATGAGTTTGAGGAAAAGTTATGTGGACTGGAAGTGCCGCTACATCCCAACACTTCCCGGTCAGCACCCAGAGAGATCTCTCTAGACGAAGGGGCTGAAGAGTTGTGCTGTTACTGCTCTTCCATCTCCTGGACCTACACGTCTCTGTCAGCTCACTCTTATCACTGCATGGTGTAATGTCAAAACACCCTATGAATTATAGTAATTTTACAGAAAACACTGATTTCTTCTTACAGCATAGTGCTCATTGTATTATCAAGGACAGGAAGAAAACTCCATAGCTGTATTTCTACCACCTTACCACCACCAAGAGACCACACAGAACCTGGACAGATTGTCCATTCAACAGGGGGACTCTGACATTTGTTGTATTATTAATGAATTACGAGACACACAGACATGGGGACCAGAAGGCCTTTGGGTTTGCCCAACTTCAGGGTCTATCTGTCACCTAACACGTGTCCTTAAAAATGAACCTTCTGAGCAACCACAGATGAACCTCTACATGCCGTTGAAAATGTAATATAATCCAAACAACTTCTTGCTGCTTTTAAACAGAATCAATTTCTCAAGACTCAAGTCACAGTGGGAAACAAGATCTGAAGTTTTGAGTTGTTACGAGCCTGAGCAATTAAATCTTGTATAAAAACACATTAACACATGGACTACAAGTTTCTGAGGTGAGGAGAGATTAATAACTCTGGTACTGTAACGTACTGTTACAGCTACAGGCACAATGAACTCTCCCTGTGTCTGTATTGCCTTGCACAACACACACTCGCAGCCTCAGGCTTTCCTATTAAAACAGAATATAAAAAAATCCAGCTTTCTCAACCCTTGGTCACTGCACCGCCAGGTCAACTGGCCCAGCAGAGAAAGACACTTGGTTGGTTTGTCAATACTCAGGATGCATCCGAGCACAACCTGCTAATCCTTCCATTTTAAGTCTTTCTTCACCAACATGGAGACTAGAAAAAAATAAACCAGCTCTAGTGGAAGCACTGCTGTGTTAGAACTGGAATTAGCCATGAACTGTATGGCATTAACACACAGACATCCTCCATCAGAAGTTATTTCTGCGATTGTGCATTAGAGAGGTGGGCTCATTTGGGTGAGCTGGAGTGATGCCATTATTTTTCTTGCAGGGCTTAAACAGCAGTTTTTTCAGGCACCTAGGTTTAAATCCACAACAGGAATTTATGTTTAAAAAAAGAAAATTAAAAAAAAAAAAAGAAATTTGAAGGAAAAAAAAAATCACAGTAGATGCACTAATGAAAACCTGCGATCTTCACATCCATCCTCCCAGGTACTACCAGGATTCCCCAGGCACCTCAAAGTTTTCCATTCTCTAATCGCCGGAATTTTGCTTGCAGACACACCCTGCTTTGGCAGGTCCCAGCACAGCTAACCACCCTATCTCGCGGCTCAGCCTCGCACTTGTATTCACAAGCCCTTCTCGAGGGCTTCAGCTGAGGGGTTTGATCCAGATGGCACTCAGACCGGATTCCTTCCATGTGGGGAGGGAAGCAACTGGAGATGGGGCTGCTGAGCCCCACTCGGCAGCTCCGCTCACCGGGAGTTAGGTGTCATGCTTGCCTCAGATGCGGGTAAATTCCTGCTAGGATTCCAACCACCTCTTCTCCACGAGAGTGTTCTATCAAGAGCCGATCTGTTCATTTATCGTGGGAAGCTCTTGATCTCTCTTGTTGAAACTGATACACCTTGCAGGGAACATCAAAGGTCCAGCCTGCAGACAGAAAGACACGTACAGAGGAGACGATCACCTGGGAGGAGGAAGATCTGCATTCCAGCCTTTGTTGCAGTTATCAACTCTTTTATCCAATGACTTTGGCTTATAAACCATCTGAGTTTTCAGTGAAGATAAACGCCTCTGGTAAACCAGAATAAAGCTCCACATTTCCAAGAGTCCTGGCTTAAAACCCCACGTTTCCCTTTTCCGCATACCTCCAGGCATCTTCCCACAGGTAGAAGGGAGCCCTCGACAGCTGCCGTGACTTCCCGTGCGTTGATAAGACACAGGGAGCAGCGATGCCACGGTTCCAAGCAGCCCTTCCGTGACTTCAGTGCCATTTTAAGGGCTATTTTCAAAGCACCTCTTGGAGTTTTCATGGATCTGGCCACATGTCAGAGCTGTGTAAGCGATGTCTGTTGTAGTAGAATCATAGAATGCTTGAAGACTGTTGAAAACGTGCAGCACTTGCTGCTGCAGGGAAAACGCATTTCAGCAAATTAGTTCAGACACTTCTGAGTCTTGGCGATAGCGATTAACAATTAACCCTCTTGCAGGGAGACTTAGAAGCTGATTAACTTTACACGGAAAGGGAACAATTCAGCTGAAGAAACCGGAATAAACAAACACCAAAGAAAATAACCTGTTTATAAGAGGACAGTTAATAGAAGAGTTCTGAAGGGATTTCCCCTTATCTGCTTCTCCAAACAATATCCACTACATCGACAATAAATCCAATGTCTTTAACGTGTATCTACATCAGAAGCATTTCCCTCCAGTAGTAAAATGAGTAAACCTGAAACTTTCAAAGTAATTTTATTGCTCATTTTACAGATTTTCCTAGCCCTTTGATGAGCTGCCATTCCAGAAGGCAGTTGTAGTCTCATACCTTTGTTGCTACTGCTTGCGTCCACCACACCCATTTCCAGGTTGTCTGTGGGAACAGCATGCGCTGGGAATCAAGCAGGCATCTCCCGTCAGTAATCCTCCCAGCAGCACGCCAAAGCCCATGCTGGGTGGCAGAGACCTCTTTTGGCACCCACAATGTCCATTACGGAGAGAAACAAAATATACCATGGATAAAATACAGACAGAAGCCACCAGGGAGATGGTATTCTAGAAGATCTCTTTCCTAGCTGGCCATTTTTTAAATAATCTGAAATAGAGATTGGATTTCTTTATCTCATATTAATAAATACAGCTTGAGCCAGGCTGTATCTAAGTGCCAGGAGGGCTGAGCGCCCTCCCTCCAGCAAAGCAGCAGCTATAAGCATGTAAACTCTCTGCAGGCATAAGCCTCTAATTTCCACTGGGTCAGATTCCAGCGGACAGCTTCAAAAATAAAGACAATCATATTATTATCCCCATCACACAGTAATTTATTTCTAGACTGGACTGGGAGCTGTTCCATAATCACTGCATGCAAAATATTCCCTCCCATGCAGAAAGCTCGTCTCTCACCGATGCCCACATCCTGCTCCAGCCGCAGCGCCAACATTGAAGTTACTAATCAATAGTAGGTGCGGAGCCACGGGGCTCTCTGTGGAACATACGTGGTTCACTTCGGGCAAAGGAGCAGCAGTGCTGAGGCTGAGCAAAGACATGTAAATCTCAGAATCCTAATCAAAGCATCTGGCGTGGCAAAGCACAGGAAGAAGAGACCTGAAGAAGCTACAGCCAAGGAGACAGATGAAAATTGAAGGTACTTGGCACAATCTGCACCATTCCTGTTACTGCCCTTATTTGGGGAATAATCAAATGCTCCAGGTGCCCCTAATAAAATCCTGTCTTTAAGTGCCCGGTTTCAAATGGAAATACATAAGAACTAGATTCCATGAAAGATTATCTAGAAACTTTGCTGCAAAGATTATCGTTTTCCAGATCTGTTCTGCAGAACAATGCTGCAGCGGGCTGCAGTCTGGGGGAGGACAACCCACTCACCCACCCGGCGAATTGGTCTGAGTGCTATTAAAGTGTGACTTAACGGATTCTATACTATACTTCTATATGAATTTTATACCATTTTTTAATATACAGACACACACACACACACACTGGTTCCTCTGGTAAAACAACGTACCAGACGACGATGACCCCGGTGGCACACCTCACATCATGCTCCAGCTCTAATACCATTTTTTCCTGAAACTTCAGCGAAAATTGACAAGTCTCATGCCAACAGCTGGGACAAGGCCCAGAGTAAGGTAAAGACACATGAAGTCCCTTTGCTTTTCCGTAGTAACTAAGAAACAGGAATAACAGTTCAAAGAGATGCACCAGGGCTGCTTTTAGCTGTGTTGACTTAAAGGTGCATATATGGAAAGTCTCAAGTTTCATGTCGTGCCTGTGTGTCCAGACACGCGATTTAGCACATTATCAGAGCACCCGCAGCCCTTGAAGCCTCTTCTGCAGACGTACTGCAGGAAAAGAGTGTAGTGTAGCGTTAGGGAAGGCAAATCATTACCTTACCCAGCCACACTGGATTATCCTGAGAACGGGTAACATCCCTCACAGCACAGAGAACTCCCGGCAAAGCCAAAGACAAGAGAAAAAATAAAGCACAAAGGGAAGTCATTTAAATGTGAATGGTATCATCAATCCCTTGCATGTTAGCACTCACACTAAGACAGTCCCTGATCTTATCTAGTGGTGGTTAACCACAGGCCAGGTTGTAAACATGGATTTAACTAGTGAAAAGACAGTTCACAGCACTCTCCATTCCTTTTATTTTGGCTACTAAGCACAAGCAAAGATTTCTCTCGCAATTGCACATTCTTCTTGTAACAGTTTACCTCTTAATTCCTTCTCACGGTGGTCAAACTACACTGACAACTCACAAAGCCACATACAGAAGCAGATCTTTAACAAACATTCAACTTCCACCTACCTGCGTTTTACCAGAGAAATAAATGTTTCGTATCCACACTGAATAAATGAAACACTCTGTGAGAGGAACAACACAAACTGGACTTTCTCATCATCACAGAGGCAATGCTGCATTCTTGGCACTATTAAAAAAGATGGAAATACATTTTTAAAACCCTCAAACCCTAGAAATAACTAGAGGCTTGACTAATCCATGCTTTAGAAGATCAAAAGCCTTCAAGCGTACGCAGAATTCCACAATAACACAATTAATAAAATTAGAAAAAAGCAATTTGGAAATACAATGCTGGTACAACAAGTCTCTCAGCACTATTTATTTCCTTGAGTACAATCCAGAGAGAGCCTGTGATATCCTGGATTCTTACTCTGAACACGCCTCTGAGGCCTCCGCTGGCCACCAGCCAGAGAAACCACCACGTTCTCATGGTTGTCTGTCAGTCTGAACCACAGGCACTAACTGCCCGGTTTCACGGTTCATAATAGACATGTTACCATTTCCCTGATAAGCAACAGAAACGGACCCGGAGCGCATCCTTCCCAAGACCTCCACGTCTTGAGGCTGACCCCAAAACCATTTTTGCTCCCTCTTTTCTGAGCGCTTAAGGCAAAGCTGTCCCCAGGAACGCTGCGAGGCTGCTCGACGGCACGAAGGGAAAGGAAAGGAAACCCTTCCTTCTCTCGCTGCGCCGCCTGAAAGCATCCTGTGTGCACCTCTGCGACTGTCGAGGCTGTACACAATGCATTCACTCAGCCTTCAGGATCCCAGGATCTGCCTGGAATCACACTTACTCTAGCATGAGAGTGGGACACAAAGAACGTTCATAAATAAATTCATGTGTCCAATGACATTTTCTGGTGTTTGGACATTTTCTCCAGACAGAACAACCCTTACTAGTACCCCTCTTACTTTTTGAGTAAGTACTATTTGAGTAAGTATTTTTTGAGCACCTACTATCACTACATTTTTATATCAATTTTTGAAAAGACCCAACATCTGTTTAAAAACCTGAGTCATACTGGAGCTCTTCAAGCGTTTTCTGTTGAATTAAGGGGTCAGAAGAGTTGCTGTTTGCCCTGCGTGCTTTTTTAAAGAAGGGAAAACACGGCCTCTGTCAAGCCAAGGGTAGTTTTGCCATCGAGCTTTTTGGGAGGCAATGTTCCACCCCACAGCTGTGATTACTGAAGGTTTTAAAGGTCTTGTTTTGCAACACAGGGATTGAGATCCAAGAGCAGCTAGAATAAGAAACGTGCAAGAGGTTCAGTTATCCGCTATCACCGTAGCTCCAACATCCCAGAAAGCACTAGTCACTTTTAAAAATTGCTTTACCAAAGGGAAACGGCCCCTTAAGCCACCCCCTTTCTGAAAGTTAAGGGAGGAAATGCTGTGGACTGGTCACACCGTCTCACCAACACTGAGGAAGACGGTTACTTCCACTCGCTTTTCTCTTCCCAGATGGGTCACCCCAACGGCAAGCCAAGTTCAAAGCAGGTGGGGTTGGAAAAGCTCTGTAAAGCAGCGCGAGTTTTGCCTGCCATACACGACCAAAAACGGAGTCTGTGGATCTATCCACTGTCCCCTCATCAGGCACCCACAGAACCGAGAAGTTGAGGTTCTGCAGGCTCACCCTCAGTTCTGTCCCCTTCCTCCTTTCACCCTGGGGTCGACAGACCCCAAGCAGCAACTGAACGCTCATGACAAGGCTCAGTGTGATCAGAGACAGAACTGGGAGAGAAAAACATTGTGGGCTGAGACAAAGGCAGTTTAGTAAGCGGTGCAGAGGCACTCACTCGCCCCTCCCACCAGCAGACCAGTGCCCATCCGCTCCTTGAGCCACAGCCATCTAGAAAAGGTTACCCCTCAGTTTTTATCGCTGAAGATGACATCAGACTGTATGGAAAATCCCAGATCAGGTCGGCTGTCCCGGCTGGGTGCCCTCCCAGCCTCCTGCCCACTCCCACCCTACTGGCTGGTGGGACCGAGTGAGAACCAGAGAAGACCTTGATGCTGTACAAGAGCTGTTCAGCAACAGCCAAAACTGGGGTTTGTTATCAAGAGTGGTTTAGTCCCAATATAAAATTGAGCACCACATGGGCTGCTATGAAAAAACTCAATCCCAGTCAGGACCAGTACACTGTGTACCTGTTGGTATAAGAAATAAAAGGTGAGAAACTCCTCTCTGTCAAAACCCCCAAGACTAATAACGATCCTTGTTTAAAGCTTGTTCTGTTAGGTGGTGAACTCACCAAGTTCCACAGGGGAAACTAAGTCCTGTGGCAATAAAATATGTCAGCAAAGGCCTTTTCTTCCCATGCTGTTAACTCTTCGTGAAATATTTTTCTATACCTCTGAAATCTGGCTTTGAACTTGGGTAAACAATTCTTTCCCACCAGACAGCAATCCATTTGTCAAACCAGTGGGGCGTTGCTAAAGTCAATGTTGGTCAGGAAAGGAGTAAAGTCTCCTCCAGCATTCTCTGGGGACGTTCACAATAGCTGAGGAATGGCTCTAAGTGAATGCAGAGCCCAAACCCTGGCATGTAGGTGGAATGTATAAATCTTATGTATCGAGGGTGTTTACACAGAGCAACCGGTCCCGCTGCGCCAGCCAGGAATGGTCATAATATAATGACCAATTCAAACCACATTAGCCTGGAACAGGGACCAGGGGGGCAATTTCCTCTTTCTCAACAGGGGCCAAGACACACCCCCCCTTGCCAATCGCAGCTTACCAAGCACCGATCACTGATGCTACTGCCCTGTGCACCCACAAGCGTGCAAGTCACGTAAGGTGCATTCATGGGTGACTCTGAGCAGGTGCCTCTCACTCAAGCTCATGTTTTTAGCGCCAGAAATTTCCAGTTCAGGTCTAACAGCACCACTGAAGATGGCAGCTGCTCTATTAACACAAACCTCTACAAGAAAAAAAATAGCTGTGCAGGATGTAGTTAAATTAGCAGGCTGGTTCAAACAAAAAGTTCAAATCTCTTATAGCACCTGTACTGTACAGGTCAAACGATCCTCTCAGCCCCTCGCAGGGTTCTGTCCGAAAAGGCAGGAATCTGTTCTGCACACCAAACCTCTCATTTCCTACCCCTAGTGAAGCAGAAATCCTGCCTCACCTGACACATCCCCCTTCTTGTCTAATTACACTGTAATTATTAACTTCATTTTGTGGCTTCACAAAAGAAAAGGTATTTTCAAGTCTGTGCAGATGAGCTGTAAATCTGGAGCTCTTCTACACCTTGTTCATATTTTAAACACCTATTTTCAGGTTTTCCAGCTGCCATAATTTGTGTCAGTGTCAATTCTTTTTAGCCAGAGCCTCTGGTGATATCTCCAAACATTCGCTACAGGGAGGGAAAGGAAAGATGGGAATTTTGTTTCTGAATAGGGTTGTTTTGAACTTGGATCGTTTCAACAAACCAGCCTGCGAAGGAGCGGTACTGAATCAACAGAGCAGAGGCAGGTGGGAACCACAAAAGAGCTTGAGGGGTTCAGCACACACACCCTCCCTCCCTGCCTCCACCACTCTCACCGGCGCAGCGGGGCCGGTGGCAGGGTCTGGCCAACCACTCCGACTACCAGAAGGTTTAGTACCAAGAAAACACAGAAACTATTAACATTCCTGGATGTGGGTAGGCTGAAAGGGAAGGAGTGGCGAAACACCGCGATCAGCATCTCCTCCAAGCACAACTGGGGTGTTTCAGCAGATACCAACAGAATTTAGTGCTCCTCGACCCCTTTAGCCCACTGTCCACCAAGGAAAGCAGTTGGTGCTCTACTTGTACCTTCTTCTTCTAACGCAAATGAAGTCAAGGAGTCAATTCTGAAGCATTATGAAGAAAGAGGTGAGCAGGTCCCTCTAACAGCCGTACCCTAACACTTTATTATCCTTTTCGTCTTTGAGCTAACGAATGAATGAGAGTTTTCAAGCCCTGTTCTACTATTTAACAATATCTCCTGTAAAACTACAGTACACACCTCAGTGAACAACGTGATACTTTGATTTGTGTTTTGGTATTAACACACACATATTGAAGCGATAAATCCCTTGGATTTATTTTGATAAACCAAGATAACTTGATCTGAAGTGCAATTATCAAGGCACAAGGCCAAGGCCGCAATGAGCATCCAGAATTAGCTCTGCACAGGGAGGCTCCCCAGCTCTCACAGCCACATGGTGTTTTAATAACTGGTATTTCTCAGCTCCTGCTTACCTGGCCCAACTCTTTGCTTGACTTCTGTAGAATCTACACTGCTGGGTTTTTTATAGACTTGTCGCAGTTTTATTACATTATAACACTCCCCAAACTGATTCTATAAACCATGTAAGGCCTATGAGATACCATCACCTTGAACCTGCACCCCACCACTGGAACGCTAAATTGACATTATCAAAAAGAGACCAAGAACGGGTCGTGTCTTCAGGTGTACCACAGAAAACTGCTACATTTACTCCGTAATCCCAGCACACCGGTGTCTGGAAACCAATCTGTTCTCTGACAGCCCCAAAGAGGGACCAACCACTGTAAGGAAAACACAGCCATAAGAAAAATGGACTTTCTTAGCTGGCAGTTGAAAGAAGGAACATCAGCACTTTAAGCTCACATCTAAGTACTCCTTATGTCAGCATATCTGGCCTTGAACGCAGTTTAAGTCTAAGGCAACACCAGTACCTGTAAACAAGGTTTTAAGCACGGAAAGGACACACCACGTCGGTGACGCGAGGTCCCTACGCCCGCACTTCTCTCCATTTCATAAGCTTTTAGCTCCATTTCTGCGAATTAAGTTGAGCTCTGAATGGGTGCAATTTGCCACGACAGGTTTATTCACATCAAGACAAAGCTGGGGCAGCATTTCTCAAAAAAAAGGATTAGATGACTGTAACTACCTTCTGCACTTATGCATGTTTAGACTCCGAGAAGGGTAATCACCACACTTCAGGGCACGATCTGCAGGGGTCAGAAAGATAATCTTACGCCCTTCTCACTGTTTCTGACATCGCCCAATTGGGTAGGCGCATAATAGAGGATATTAGTCTTCCCTGAAGCACTAGTTATTCATCGCGGCCCAAGGCAGCTTTACAGATCTGAGATTACAAGCCAATCTAGTGCAGCAACCGGTTCTTTCAAACCCTGAAACGCACCTCACAGCCCAGAGCTGGAAGACTGTGGTGTATTTCACATAGAAATAAGAGGTCATCGACAAGAACGCCGCAAGAGCAGTTTTGGAGGGGGTTGTTATTACGGCAAGGGGCTACAGACCACTAAAGATAGGGAGTATTTGATAGGGAGGTTTTGTTTGGTTGTTAAATTTCCGTTTAAGGAACGGACAGAAACGACAGTATCTTGCAATTAAATCTAGGCCAAAAATAGAGATACAAATCAAGTATCGCCCCTACAACTGGTGATAGTTCTCAATCTGTAGGACCCAAGATAGGCTGAAGGATCAGCATGTAGCCCCAATTTAAAAAAAAAGAAGGATAAAGACATTTTTCCTTGCAGCTGGTCAGCAGATACATTCTGAATTTGTTACTGGACCATTTCATGGACTATGAGAAAGGAAATTTCCAAATTTTCAGAATTTTTAAATGCTCTGATAGTTTAGTTTGAAGCTGGACTCCCTGACACAGAAAATACCTTTTTCTAGACATGCTACAGAGTTTACAAAAACTTTCAAGTGGAAACCATCACCCCAGACTTTCCCACCATCCCCAGGTGACCTGTCGCATCTTTCCTAGGAGAGAATTCCACGTTCCGCATGTACTGCAGGGCGTGATTGGAAGGTGGGGAAGCTCAATGCGCTTGAGTTTGTTGGGGTGAACCTCAGTCAGGTGATCACTGCAGGGCTGTTCACACCGAGAACTCTGTACACACTGATCGATACTCACAGCAATTCATGGAAAGAGAAGGATCATCATTCTTCCCAGTAACGAGACAGGAGATGGGTAGAAGGAAGAGAAATAACTTGCTTGGAGCCATTCAGCAAGTTGGAATATAGCTAAAACCTTTTAAGAGCCTCACGTTCTCATCCTTTACTGCCCCACTTCCAGACGTAAAACGACTTTAACGGGGGTTGTAGGTTTACTTCACGCAGGTTTCACACACCAGTTTAGCTCTGTTTAAACAACAAAGCAAAATCTAGACAAAACCCACCAAACAAACTCCATTTTACCCTCAGCTGGTTCCTCACCGGTTGCATAAAAAAGCTCTGAGCTTCAGCCAAGAACCCCCAACCCAGTTTTGTGGGCACATTAGGAGCTGAGCAAGAAAATCCATCAATACAAACAGCAATCCCGAGCCTTGCTTTGGCGCTTGGCACTGGAACAACCAGTGCAGTAATCAGGTGGCTGCTGAAAGCACATGCAAAGGCTAGAAGAGGAAGCTTGTTATTCAGACTAAAAGATTCTCGCAGCAATTAATGGAAAACAACAACACGGGCATCACACAATACAACTCAACCCCTTCAGGAAAGCTGCAACCTGAAATTCCTCCTGCAGTTCATCGTACGAACATTTCCACCACTTCTGAGCTGTTCGACAGCGCCGCAGCCCGAAGCCCTTTGAGTCACGCACAGCACTAACCGAAGCATTCCTTCCCTTTGAATCCTCAAAATCCAGCTACTGGGTATGAAGGAAGGAAAGAAAATATTGAGGAATTTAGACTTAAAAAAAAAAAAAAGAGTGAATCTTCCAAAATACCAGAATTCATGCAGCAAAACGGGTTTGAAGATGGAGGAGTTTTGTTCTGAAGAACCCTCCAACTGGTGAGGTGGAGGGGAGTAGGGGAGCAGCTTTGGTGCAGCTCAGGGCCCATCTGGACTGAGAAATGACAGACAGCCCTGGAAAATTCTTCACCCTTCAACTACTTTGTTCCCGTTGAGAGGCACTAAACACCCTCGATCGGTGAGGGGTTGTCACTCTCCCACTCTGCGGCCCAGTTCCTCGCCTGCTGCCTGCACTGGAAGCGTCTGGCAGGGATGGGTAAGCGGCACCATGCCAGAGCACGCACAGCGGTCTGGGTGACCTCTGCTTCGTAACCCAAGTCTGCAGCTCCTGATGAAGTCAGGGCGCTCCTCCGTAACCGACACAACTTGTATAAAGCACCTCAGCAGAAATACTCCCTTTCTCTCCTCCCGCAGCTGAAGCTTGGGTGAGTGGAAAACGAGGCAGGAAGAGATTGCAATAAATGGGCTGTGTGGCAGGAATGAACCTAAGAGTTCGCAAGGTACAGGTGTCCCTTCGGCAGCATTCCCGAGGGTGCAGGAAAAGGTGCCCAGTCTTGCCAGCCGGATTCTTTCCCCAGCAGCAGCTCGCTCCTGCCAGCCGCACAGCTCCTCGCAGAGACCACATCTCCCCTCACCTTGGCTATGCTCTCCCTCTTCTCCTTCTGCCAGACAAAGCATCCAGCACCCGGCGACAGCCAGAGGATGGAATGCATTGGAAGTCTTTCGAGGATCCCCACATGGGATCCAACCTACATAAGCTGATTACAGGGTTTGCTGGACTCCTGACAGGTGCCACTGCACGGCCAGAACACCAGATGTCAAGCGTTGGAGATACAGCTCTGGCAAAACCAGGCTAAGGCAAAAGCCCCGAAGATTATCCGCTCTGGAAGGATGTTGCTGAGAGGATGCGACTGGCTGTGAGCAGAGTCCTGCAGTTATCACGCTGGGAAGCGCTAATTGACTTAAAGCAAGTACGGCAGGAGGAGAAGAGGGAAAGACTCCCACCAGCAACGCTGGTAGCTCAGTTAATTGTGGATTGACTACAAGGGCAAAAGTATTTCCATGCAAAGACCGATGAATCGGCAAGCCATGTCTGCTCTAACACTCCCTCTGTGCACGCTGTCAACCATCCATCCACAATTCCCACCAGAATTCACCGGCTGGTGCACGGCCTGGCCCCGCTCAGCCGAGGTCCTGACCACACCGCTGAGTGGTGGGAGGCAGACACGGAGCACGTACTCTTTCAGCTTTGAATGCTCTCTCCTCCAGTTGGTGTCTGTGTTCTCAAACTCAAGGGAGGACTCTGTGCTGTTGTAAACCTTTAATTTTTTGCCCTTTTCTTGACAGCTTGTTCAAGGAGAGGCAGAGCAGGGTGCTGCAATCAGGAGGAAGCCTGAAAACTTTAGAGGTTCAAAAGAAACCTGAGAAAGAGCGATCTCAGCATTTCACATTTTATTATTTTAAACAAAAACATGTTTATTGAGGGAGAGAAACTTGACTCATTATCTGAGCATCTGGGATTACCAGTGCTGTATTTATGAAGGAGGCTGCGGTCCACAGCTCCCTGCAGTTGCTCTGATCTCTGCATCTGCGGTTCCCGGCTCTACCTGCATTACCCTCTGACAGACGGGAAATCATACAAACCTATTTTCCTGACATTGCCCTTAGGAATCAACCAGCTGAGTCTTGCAAACCAGTTCCATCTGCGTGAACCGCACACACTCATCGGCCCCTGCGCTGTTTTCATTAATCGTATTGCTGGAGCACCCACGGGCCCTGCGCAGAAGCAAGCCCTCGGCACCCTCCGTACCGCACGAGCGCTGCCAGTTCGTGTTCCAAGAGCCTCACAGCCTCCTTCCACACCAGAACACGCACTCCTGCGCAGGAACCACGTACGGGGAGCCCGTGTCTACACCCGGGAAAGATGCCACACAACGGGCAGCGCTCCTACAGCCTGCCAGCAAGAGCCCAGCACCTGCTTGCGTGCTTTCTGGGTGGGTGGCTTGTCTTCTTTATTTATTTACTTCTATTTGCTTCACTTTGTATTTTAATGTTATTTTCTACAGTGAAGCCTAATGTACTTACTTCTAAAAGAGTGAGAAGTTTGCTGACATACCTGTGAAAAACGATGTGCACTGCTGGTTTTGGGGGTTTTGGGGTTTTTTTTTTTTTTTTTACAGCTATATAACCATCAAGAGCAATGTTGTAATAACCGCAATTTTACAACATACCTATAAAACACGGTCTGCCTTTTGGACCC
>NW_010406281.1:74649-75097 GCF_000710305.1 Buceros rhinoceros silvestris | reverse complement strand
TATTGTCCTGGTTGGACGTAAGACAGAGATGACTCCTGTGCTTTTGTAATGACTGATTATTCTCCAGCGTGAGAAACCAAAGTACAGTACACTAAAACACTTTCCACTGGCCTAGGGAGCTGAATTTTCACATCAGCATCAGGCAGCACTGCTGTTTGCAATCCGTAAATCCATGCAGTTCTCTTGTAATCAGAATATTGCATTAGAACAGCTTCAGAATCCTTCCCTTTCGTTATTGCGGCAGTCTAAGATCAGACTTTACCTCCAGCATAGCCCCTCTGGAGCAAATCAGCACTGCCAGATAGAGATTGCATCTGATCACTCCCTGGGAGGTAGGAGCTGGCTCCAGTCTCCTTGTGAGCAGAAAGGAGAGGGGGGGGGTTCAGGGGGTGCGTGCACTCCAGCTAGCCTTGGCTGCCCACTGGGCCTCCCCAACCCTCCTCCCTCT
>NW_010406281.1:71030-74537 GCF_000710305.1 Buceros rhinoceros silvestris | reverse complement strand
TTGGCTGCCAGCTGGCCCACCCAGTCCCTCTGCCAGCTGGCACAAGCGAGAGCAACCCCCGGACTTGCATGTGCGCTGCAGACCCGGGGAACCGTGACTTGCCCTTAGCGGATTTTGGCACAGGAGAAATTCTACCCCATGAGGCGTTTGAACTAAGTAATCAAAAAGCATGAGTAGGCAGATACTGTCTTAGCGATGCAGGAAAAGCTCCGCCAGAGAGTTTGTTTGGGACACATTCAGACTGGCTCCAGTTAACACACCAGCTCCAAACATGCGCTGGAGAAACAGGGCTTGCAGGTGAGCTCTTTGTTCAGCGAGGTTAAACCAAGCTTCTGGTTTGCAGAACCACTAGAGCTGTATGAAATCCCATTCCAGAAAATGCTAAATAGTGTCTTGTTGCAGCAGCAGCAGCAAAAAAAAAAAAAAAAAAAAAAAAAAAAAATCATTAGAAGTAACTGTATGAGACAAGAAGAAAGTAACCTGGAGACAGGAGTTTGCATCCAACTCTGTCTTCAGCCTGAAGATGCGAGACTGTGATTTTGTCTCAGTAGGAGGCAGAGAACACGTAAAGAGGAACTGAAGGATGAATCCAGCATTGCCCTCACAAGACACATTTGATTTAAGTTGAAAAGGTCACTGCCTGCATGATTGCATCACCCACCATGCCAGGTCTGCTGGAGGTATGAGGCTTTGACAGGTCATCTGTTTTTACCAACAATGGAACTTTTCAGGTGTAGTTTGCTGAAAAAAAGCCAAGAATTGGATACAGATGTCATGCTGAAATGTGATAAACATGAAAAGAAAAAATATCTTTTTTTAAATACAGTTTTTGTTAAAGTAGATAAACATTGTCTCCACTGTTTGCGCATTTTATTATTCCTGAAGCTTTTTAAATTGCTTTACCTGTCAACTCCTATTCATTGTAACTAAAGCACTCTTAGTGCTTAAGAAAAGGTCCATTTAGAAAATGTTCTTTCAATAAGGAATTTTACAGGGTCACTTAGTAGGATTGTAGGCATTTCCTTGTTTTGTTTTTTAAGCTTGTATGGTTGGATGTCGTTGCCTGGAAGGTTTCTGAGGAATTCCTAGCAACTGTTTTAATTGGAAATGTGACTGTCATGTTGTATAAGGACTTCTGGTCTATGCTATGCAAAAGGCTTGGTGATCAGGAATATTCAGCACTGTGTGGTAATACAGGCATTAGCACCTCCATTTCTGTTGGCAGGTAACAAACTCAGTGCTGACAGCAAGAATAAATAGCTTAAAGAAAGTTATCAAGCTTTTAAAAATCAAGCTGTTAAGCTTTTTACAAAAGAATGTTTATTTTTGTCCTCATTTAACTTTGCTCTGCAGAAGCAGTGATATATATTTAGTAAGGTGTTTATCTCTAAGCCTTAAAACTAAACTTCAGCATGGTAGTCAGTATTTTGTCTGTTGTCCGAGAATAACGTCTTTCCCACAGTAAGCTACTTACCCTATCAATAGGATCAGCCCCAGAGCCAGAATCAAACCAAATAATTTTAAGACTCACTTATTACTAGGGTAGAGGAAGCAAATCAAACATTTTTCTAGAAAAAAAAATCTGTTGCTAAAAGAATTGGTGAAAGATTCGGGAGTTTGCGGAATCCAGAGGTATTTCTTCTGGAGTACTTGAAGGTTCTCAGTAACCATGGGTATCGTTTGTGGCCTTTGCATTGGTGCTCAGTCTGCTTTTGATTTGTCCACGGGTAGATTATCCAGGTTTCTGGATAATTTGTGCTGCAGATGTGCAACACTCGTGCTTATGAGGCACGTTGCATCTAAAAATAATGCATTTTCATATTTTCATCTCACTATCTGCACCTATCCCCTAATGTAGGTAGGTGTCATGTCGTCTGTGTTTTGCTCTGCCCTATGCGAGGCTATGCTAACTGCAGTTTTGGTGATGAGTTAAGAGCCATCTCTTAGCATGTTTGTTCGGGTTTTTGCAGCAATTAGTATTATTCAGTACTTCATATATTTAGGCACAGCAACAGTTGATTTAATTTACAAAGCCGTGAGTGCATGAGATATCTGAGAGCCATGATCCATGATCTGGAGATGCAAAAATGAGAAATGCGCTATTAGTGATCACTTGCAAAAATCTGTACTTTGGGAAAGATTTTGCAAATGAATTTGAAGCCGCAACCTATTTTCATACATAAAAATCACTGATAAGTACTTTAGTGAGACTTCAGATTGACAGAAACTGCAATTAGTCCCCAAAAATCCAAAACTAGTAGAAAGATGCAGAAGGCAGGCTGCCCCGTTCCACACCAGCGCTAGGGAACACATTCCGCAGCACTCTGCGCTGGTGTTACCCTCTCTTTGGGAAGCAATGCCTCAACGTAGTGTTTAAAATCCTTGGATTCATGTGACCGCAGGTCTTCAGCTGCCAGCGACAACGCTCTTTGTACCTGCTAGGTGTTTGTAGGAGTATTCTCGCTACTCAAGAGACAACATCAAGGTTGCTAAGAAATCTTAGGGGGGTTAAAAAGAAAAGGCACGGAGAAAATTAATTATTCTAAGTTTTGGAGTAGGATTTGAACAGCACGCGGAAAGAAAGGATTGTGTCTCTCACTGAATGAGGGGAAGGCAGTTACAAGACTACCATCTACCTCGTGTGCTGAATGAAGTGGGTTCCTGTTGGAAATCAATCTAAAAATGCTGTCAAATACAAGGGAAACTACAAAATGTTTCTCGACAGAAATGTGGGGTATTCGTAGTACGCAGTAACTGTTCTATGATGCATGACAGCTGTTTTCGGCACGGCAGTGAACTTGAAGGTGGTGTGGAGGACGCTGGAAGGCACGTGCTTTTGTGGGTAGTGCCCGCTGTTTTATAGATGGCACGCCACGTAGACAGACTAGTGCGGGCATGTCCTTTCAGCTGATAAAAACCCCTCTAACTGTCAAGACGTATGTGATAAAATATTTATATGTGCTGTTGCTTGACAATAATACTGTACCTGCTGTCCTAGAGGAACAGTCTTCAATTCTGTTTTACAGTAAAATTATTTACATTCATTTTATTTTTCAGGCTGCACGATGTTTCATATTGCATACTTTCATGCTTCTTTTCTTGCAGGGCTTTTTATGCTATGTTTACATAGAGAATAATGTTTATTCTGAATTCTGTAGCTAAGGCTGTTTTGTTATGATGAAATAGACATCACTTTATACCTAGAAATAATAGTGTATCTACGATGTAGGCAGCCTAAGATTCATGGGGTCCTTAAATACTCATTTTGTTGCTTTTAAGTGCTTGGCTTTTCCAAATGAGGTAATAGATAACTCTGTTGTTCACACAGACGTGAGAGGAGGGATCTGGACCAGTACTTCGTGTTTTGGTATAGTTGTTTTTAATCTGCATTTCACCTGATTGCAAAGATGTTCATGCATTTGAAAAACGTACGTTTGTGCTGTTAACTTGTTTGTGATATGCCTGCATAAAAGCAGAAACTTCAGGAGATGTAGATGCATCACTCTC
>NW_010406281.1:56965-70957 GCF_000710305.1 Buceros rhinoceros silvestris | reverse complement strand
TATATATTTGTTTTTAGTGGATAATGCCTTTTTGGCTTTGTCCTTTTTTAGGAATTCTCTTAGTTACTGGTAGTGGGAAATAAAATCTCCTTTATCAGATTTGATATGTCCATTTTTTTTTAAGTCAATGATTTTATTTATAAGTTTATAATGGAAATATTTTCTAATAATATTTGAAGTACAGAAAATGTTTTAAAACATTTTTAGCCATACTTGGAAAACGAACTCTTCTAGGCATCATTATCAAGTTACTGTCCTGTTTTGTAGTATGATATACTGTGATATCAGTGGATAGATAGAAGATTAGACATAATAAGTTAGTGAAGGAAGAGGAACTGTCACATACTTTAACCTTTAGAAAGAAAAGCTTTTAGAACACTCTCCAGTTGTCATGGACTGAAGATACATGCCGCCTGTTTGGGGGTTTTGCTAAACCTCTGTGTGTTTGTATGGTTTGCAACCTGCTTCTGGAAGGGCTTTGTGGTTGCCATCATTGTACTTCTTTGGTCCATATAGTGCTATAGTGCTGTTGCAAAAGTCATAAATATTTGTCTCCTTTTTCACTGTGTTCAGAATTGATCTGATGATAATTTTACAGGACTTTGAAACTCCTGGATGAAATGAACAACAGAAAGATAAAGAAAAGGTATTAGGAAAACCATGAGCTGATATTTGGTGAACTGTAAAACAACAAACATGTAAAAAAAAAAAGAGAAGGACAAGGAACCACTACCCTTCCAGAAGGTATTCTCACTCCATCACCACTGTGTTTTTATTTAGATGGCCATACCCTGAAAGCAGGTTGCAGATACAGGTTCTTCTCTCCCAGTCCATTCCCCTCAACTATCTTCATGACTTAAAGATTCTGTTATCTCTTGATGTCCTCATGTAGGATCTGAATGTGCGTGGACATTTGGTTCTGCTCTGTCTGCCCCTATTCACATCTCGCTTGTGCTAAAAGCCCATGGCCATACCCTGAAAGCAGGTTGCAGATACAGGTTCTTCTCTCCCAGTCCATTCCCCTCAACTATCTTCATGACTTAAAGATTCTGTTATCTCTTGATGTCCTCATGTAGGATCTGAATGTGCGTGGACATTTGGTTCTGCTCTGTCTGCCCCTATTTACATCTCGCTTGTGCTAAAAGCCCTAATCAGGTGAAGACTGGGGAAGGCGGGAAAAGATGAATTAGCACATATGGCATCGCCTGCCTCCCTCTCCGATGCCAGAAACGGGAGAAGCAGCTGAAGGCAGATCGCCTTCCACTTCCTTTCCCCTGCTTTTCTTCAGTACTCATGCTTTCCACACAGGCAGCAAGTCACAGCTGCCCTAAGTAGGCGTTTACCTGGAGGGCACCCCCTAGAAGGATCCCTGGTACCTCTCGTGTTGTATTTGGTTTATATGGCAAGGTTTTGTTAGTGGGGGGCTACAGGGGTGGCTTCTGTGAGAACTGCTAGAAGCTTTCTCTGTGTCCAGTAAAGCCAATGCTAGCTGTCTCCAAGACAGAACCACCGCTGCCCGAGGCCAAGTGGTGGTGGTAACTCCTCTGTAATAACATGTGTAAGAAGATGGGGAAAACCCCCTGCTTATTCTGCATCCGGAAGAGAGGAGTTAGAACACGTGAGAGAAGCAGCCCTGCAGAGACCAAGGTCAGTGAAGGAGGGGGAGGAGGTGGTCCAGGTGACAGAGCAGACATTCTCCTGCAGCCCATGGTGAAGACCATGGTGAGGCAGGCTGGCCCTCTGCCGCCCATGGAGGTTAATGGCGGAGCTGAAACCCATCCTGAAGCCCAAGGAAGACCCCTCGCTGAAGGAGGTAGAAGGTGGTGTGACCCATACGAAGCCCACACTGGATCAGGCTTCTGGCAGACCTGTGAACTCATGGAGAGAGGAGCCCACGCTGGAGGGGTTTTCTGGCAGGACTTGTGACCCCGAGCTCCATGCTGGAGCAGTCTGTTCCTAAAGGACTGTACCCCGCCCGTGGAAGGGACATGTGGAAAGGACCCACACTGGAGTAGAGTAGTTCATGAAGAATTGCAGCCCACGGGAAGGACCCATGTTGGAAAAGTTCGTAGAGGACTGTCTTCCATGGGAGGGACCCCACACTGGAGCAGGGAAGAGTGCAAGGAGTCCTCCCCCTGGGGAGGAGGGAGCAACAGAGACAGCATGTGATGAACTGACAGAAACCCTTATTTGCCTCCCCCCCCGCATCGCTCGGGTGGAGAAAGCAGAGAAATTGGAAGTGAAGTTTAGCCCAAGTAGAAGAGAGGAGTGGGGGGAAGGTGTTTTAGCATTTGGTTTAATTTCTCATTCTCCACTCTGATTTGATCACCAATAAATTAATTTTCCCTGTTTCACCCATCATGGTAACTGGCAAATGATCTCTCCCTGCCCTTATCTTGATCCAGGAATCTTTTGTTGTGTTTTCCCACCCCTGTCCAGCTGAGGAGGGGGAGTGATAGAGCTGCCTGATGGGCATCTGATGTCCAGCCAGAGTCAAACCACCATTCACGTCACTGCTGTGCTCTGTGACAGTTGTGTACAACTTGTTGTCACTGTAGGCCTTCTTTCCCCTTTTTTTTAGAAAAAAAAAAAAAGCATTGCTTTTTTTCTAAATTCATTAACATAAGGTAGTTTCTTGCCATATTGTGTGATAATTGGCATATCGTGGCAAGGAATCAACAAAAAGTAATGAAAAAGTTAATAATTCAATTTATTGCTTTGACCGACATCACTGTGGTCAGTATAGTTTGTACTAGCATGGATGGATGATGGCTTGAGGCGCACATTTTATATCTTTTGATTTCTTTTTGTCTGTTTGTTTCATTACGCTGACTTTAAAAGTCAGTCCATTGCTCTTTCTCCTATTCAAAGCCTTCCTATTGCCCTCCCAAAGAATGGGGAGAGATTTGATAATTACGGTATGGGAAAATATTGATGCTGAGTTTAGTAAGATACATGTTTTGATTAGCTTGGCAAGTAAAAGTCATTCAAGTACTACTTTGGTGACTTCTCTTCTTGTTTGTCTCCTTTAGCAAAGAGATACTATTGCAAATTCCCTTTATGGAGAAGAGATGACAGAAAGGTTGACGTGCTATCATTACGTAAAAGAATACCAACTCATGCCTCGTTAGTGGCAATTACTATACTCCTAAGAGTAACCTTTTCCTTACCGTCAGAGATGTTTAAACCAGATGCAAAATACGAGGGCATTTTTATCATGTACTCTTACAAAAATGTGCTCTATCATCTTTTCTACAAACATAATTGACTAACTGGATCTTTCCACTGCAGGGAGCTCGTTTAACACCAGCTGGGAAGAAAGCCTGATACTCTGTCTTTGCTTCGCTCAGTTTGCAGCCATTGCGTTCGTGTTCTTATCGTAAAAAGCGTGAGCTACACTGTGAGCAGACTTCATCTGAATTAGAGGTAACTAAGGTCAGTTGCCAAATCTGTCACCTCTTTCTCCATCCATCACCCACAGCAATGAGGCCACTTTTGCTACACAGTAGATACGACGTGATTCCATTGCCTCTCCCCAAAAGAGGAGAGATGATTTTCTGGTAGCAGAGCTAGTTGAAGATTTATTACAGTGTGTATAATTAATGAATGTCAGAAATGAGACAAAAGATAAACTTCAGAGTTCTTTGGGAAAAAAGAAAAAGCATTTTTGGAAAATAACTTTGAAATATATGTTAAAATGAGGACTCTTAAGGGGATCAACATTTAAGGGGGCTAAATTTAATGTCTGAATTACTTGAAACTGCAATTTGCTTTTGTCAGAATCAAATATTGCAAGGAAATGGTACTCAGAACTGTTGTACGAGATATTTTCCAAGTTCTTGTGATTCAAGTACAGAAAAAATGTCAGGAAACATTATGATTTGTTCTCATCTTTATTTTATTTTACAAAATCCAAGATAACAAAGCCCTCATTTCACATACAGAAATACTTGAAATAATATATGCTCTTCGGGGCGAAACAGATGGATCTGTAGTTTAGCTATTATTTTCACTAAATGAAATAATAGGCTTTAATAAAAAGCCTCTTCTTAGCTGTATTAGCCATTATTAACATGACTACATCAGTCCTGTCATAATTTTTTTTCTAAAGGACTCTTGATGCTGCTTTTTCCTCAAGCAAGAGTGGTAATCTGTGTGTTAGTATTCAACGCATGTTGCTGACTGCCCCACCAGTTGTGCTTGTCTGCAGAAAGCTGCGTTTTCTACAGCCAGCTGCTTTTTGTGACACAAGAAGAAAGAAGTCTCTGACAGCTGGTGCACTTCGGACACCTGAGTTTGGTCTGCCATCCCCGTGTAAAGTGCATGGCGACTTTAATAACCTTGCTAAAAATGTTGTGTGCGATGCACTTGGGATTGCAAATGCTTTGAGTTTTCTGTGTATTTGTGAAGATTAAAGGAGATCTTAATACTAACCAAAGGGATCGTTACTGCTGGGGAGGGTGGTCTGTGTTGAACCATAGCTGAAATACATAATAAATATTTTGAAGGCAAAGCCTTTCATGTTGTTTAACATTGCTGCCTCCACACACCCCTGTAACGAGGAGGCCAGGACTCGGGGTGTGAGAGCGTAGAGCCTGCTGATCCTCCTCTTCTCACAGTTCAGCAACCTGCAGATCAGAAAACCTCCAGAGGTTGTGCTCAAGTGCCGAACAGCTTCTTTAAACCAACATATTTCATCTTCATAGCTCAAAGAAAACAGAATGCAAGAGAAATGCATTTTAACACAATGGAGGAGCTCCATGCCTGCCTTTCTTACCCTAAGGCCTTTGCCCTGCAGTTCGGAGTCACAGAGGGTTTGCTTCTTCAGATCCTACAGTAGCTTCCCACAGAAGCTCCTTATTCTCTGTGGCATTTCTTTTGGGAGATTATTTTAATCTATCCTCGTTTTTTAACTGTTGCTGTTCTTTTGCATTGCTTTGGTCCAAGTCTGGCAAAAACAGCTGCGTTAACACTGCTCGTAATCTCTCACAAACTGGGGATTATTACGTATGTTACTCCAGTATCAGGGCTTGATCTTATTTCAGTAGCTACTACTTTCTCCCTAGGAGTTATTTTCAGCTAGGTCTTTCTCCCAGCCTGGCCTAGAGTGCAGTCTCAAAACTATTCAAGTAGCAATAATCTCTAAAACCGATGAAGACAGCGTTGGGAGGAATAAACGAGAGTTCGAACAGGAATGAATACTAATCTCTTTGTCATCAAATCTACTGTTTCCAGAAAAGAAGTGTATTTCCTCTTGAAAGCACTGTCTTCTAAGGTAAGCACAACAGTCTTTCAGTGATCCTCCAACCTGTTTAGCAGGAGGCTGCTTGTTTGAAGATACTGCATAGTTTAAGTCAGATTTCTAGCCAGTCTGTCATTTATTAAATGAACATACAAATGTATTAAACACTCTGATTACCTTATATAATACAGTATCACAATAACCAATATTTAAAAATTAGCTTTATGTCCTTTGCAGCCTGTGCAAACTTCAAGGTTATTGACTAACCTGATTCTTACTCCATTATATGTAGCTGAGTGCCACTGAGAAAGGACTACTCAGAGGTTCCATTATGTTTTGATAAACACCCTGTCTCGGGGCAGGGTGTTTCTTCCAGAATACAATTTATGACATTTTTTCCCTTAAGGAAATATCTCATAATAAACTGCTGGAAAATGGTATATTTTTGCAGCAATTGTGAAATTTTCGAAGTCATTGGCAGTGTGCCTCATCAGTCCACGAGCAGGTTTGAAAGCCACAGGGAGTTTTGTGGAGGGAATATGTTCCCTAACAATGCAAATTTCACTAGTCTAAATGTAAGAAAAGTTTCCATAGTTGCTAACTTTTTATGTGTGGTACTGCACCACTACTGAGCTACATGACTGGAAGAAAAAAAATTTTTTTTCTTGTGGAGTAACAGATCAAATGTATTTAGGAAAACGGACCCAGGTTGAGAAGAAACAATGCGATCACAACTTTTCAGTCCTCATCTTAGAGGCCAAAACAATTTAACAATGGGCAGACTGGGGCTGGTGTCTTCATCAGTTGCTAACTATATTGTGGCTATTCCCGCCAGCTTTTGGCTAGCTTAAGGAGCATATTCCCAATACACAAGGTATTGTACGGGATCCTGGCCATTTCATCATCTGAAGTTGTGGGGGTCATTTTCATTCTACAGAGATTAAGTGATAATATAATCATGACATGAAATGTATGGAATGCTGCTTTCTTCCTATTTGTCCTGTCCTGAGAGGTTTAAAGACAAGATTTTCAGTGTAGGATTGCCAAACTTCTGGGAACTCTTTTGACAGAAAGCACCCGAGGCATAGCTCACAGCGGAATCCTCTGCCTGTAAAGTGCGTAGATTTATGGGTTACATTATGATGTCCCTTAAGAGAGGAAAGTTATTTTCCCCTGTCTGAAAAACAAGCACATTCATTTTAGAAAGCCCAGAGTCTCTCACTTTACACCCTCAGTATAATCATAAAGGTCGTAACTGCCTTTACTGAAATAGGATCTTCCCTCAAACACAACAGGAATTTCTTAAGCAAACTTTAAACCAAACAAAAGCAAATCCACTGGTCAAAGAGCAGCTGTTTTCTGCAGCTTTTCACACAACTGCTCTGGAAACAGATATAAAGAATTATCTAAGTATCCCATTACTGAAATTCATTTTTTTCTATTACCACTTTTCTGGAATACTCTGTACTGATAACCATGTTATTTCATTAAAGAGAGGTTCAGCTTACTATTTCAGAGAGTTGGTAAGAGAGTTGGCGGGAGGATTTGCTCTAACGAGTATCTCCCATGGCAAGTCCTGTACTGGAGCATAGAGTAGGTGGGCTAATCTCTAAAACACTCCCTTCAAGAAGCCACACAGCAACGTGTGAAGGAGACCCCTTCTCATCCTTGCAACGGGGTGGTGGAAAGGAGTGTTATAAGCTCAGGATGAAATTATGATTGTAATATGCTGTCCCACATGTTACAGTTTTTCTGGCTCCTAGCAATCTTTTACTTACTGCAGGATCCCTGTCACACAGCGAGGTGGGCGCTAGCAGGGGGTTTTCAGGTCAGGTCGTCAGGGCTGCGGGCATATGGTGGGACGTCTGTGGCTATGCCATATCAACCTTTCGCACTGGAGAGACTTCTACCATACTTCTACGTTATTAATACTATAAAGGTGAAAAAGCATTTAAATTTATTTGCTTCTTTTAGCATTCACTGTTCTAGAATAAGGTGAATCACCAACAGAGGATTGTGTGCTGGAGTCTGCCCGACAGCCTGAATCCTCATCTGTGATGTGCCTTCCAGAGATGATCCAAGTCCTTCCATTCAGTTAGAAACTCTCATATGGCCCGTAAAGTTTATATAGTCCCTCAACCTGTGCGCTTGTGGCATATCCAGCTTTCATGAGACCAGAACTGCGGGTGTTATGTGGCTAATAGCTACTATTACTTGCAATGTCAAAGCTCTAGTTTTTGTGAAACCCTCGGTATAATTCTGACCATACCAATACAAGCTTTCAAACCCTATTCAAAAGATTTTTGAGGTGCTGTGAAACCTACAGGATCCGTAGGGGTAGCCAGAAGAGGCTTGTATTTAGATTTTTGCCAAATAACTAGTGTTCAGCTGTGTACTGAAAGACTGGAAGTGTTCTTCTGCCAAAGATGATTTGGAAGCCAATCAATCAATAAATGGTGTTCAGGTAAACACTTGTACCTAGTCATTTATTCCCTTCAGACACTGACAATAAGGAATGTTTTAATAATTACTCAATGTCACAGCCTCCAGAAAAGAAAACAATAGGCTGAGTTCATTCCTGGTGTAACTGTAGTTAAATCTGCCTTTTGCAGTTATTTAGAATGTCTTTTAGGTAACAGAAGATTGGGTTTGGCATTGCAATTGTTCAAAAACTATCTGTGAATAAGCCTTTGTTTCCCTCTGTCCTCTAAAGCCTCCTGAAAAATTGCGATGTAGTACCAGGGGTGTTAAATCATTAAATCTATTTCTAAACACACTACTACATCTATTTCTATAAGCTTTCCTCAATTCTTGTTTGTTTGTTTTTAATCTGAGTCCAAACTGGGATCCAGAATTTAATTTCTGGATCTCTGTTCCTTTCAGCAGAGGATGGTACTGAAGTTATGCTGGGAAACGAGTTGCAGTTTTATCAAAGCAATTTTGTTCCTGCACCTAAACCCCTGTTAACTAGAACTTTGAAAAATACTTCTGGCAGATCATTTAACTTTAGTCTGTCAGAATATTGCCCAAAAATATGTTGTGGTACTTTTGCCTGTTAGCTGACCAAAATTGTTTGACTCCTTTTTTGAAGTTCACAAATTGAATTGATTGACAAATCCAGGGTCACTTCAAAGCTGCTTGTTTCGGTGGCATCCGTGACTGCCTTCTGTGGTGTGTGTGAGGAAGCCCAGGTCAGTGTTGCATTATTTTTGCTCTTTTAGTGGACTATTGAAACTTTTATGGAAAAGTAGAAAAAAACAAGATTGCAAGGGAACAAAATGAATCCTGATTTCAGTACGTGTTCCTAAAATACTTTTTTCACAGCTTGCTGATACTAAACACTACTAGTACAACCGTTCCTGGAAGATTAAAGATAGTAAAGCCAGTTCAAGGTTTTTATCCAAATACATATAAATTCAGTCCTAACCAGAGCCAGTTATTCCTTGATAGTCCTTGTTCAGGCTGATAAGACTGGTGAGCCTTTGGTCAAATCAGAGCATGAGGTCCTCCTGAGTCTCCTTTTCTCCAGACTAAACAACCCCTGTTCCCTCAGCTTCTCCCTGTAAGACTTGTTCTCCGGACCTTTCACCAGCTTCGTTGCCCTTCTCTGAACCCGCTCCGGCACCTCAGTGTCCTTCTTGCAGTGAGGGGCCCAAAACTGGACACAGGATTTGAGGTGTGGCCTCCCCAGTGGCGAGTACAGGGGACAATCACTCCCCTGCTCCTGCTGGCCACACCAGTGCTGACACAAGCCAGGATGCTGCTGGCCTTTTGGGCAGTGACACTCCATTGCATACATAGTGTTTCAGTAACTTAAGAAACTGGATTGTTTACTGAATGGAATATACGTATGTACATATACACATGTGTGAGATTTCTGCTACTAGTCCTCTGCATGTTTCATGAATTGCTAAAACATGGAATATAAAAGAGAAGGCGGGATAAAACAGAAGTCTGCCTCCACCTTTATATACACACTCCACCTATGCTGAAATACTATGAAATCTCTTTAAAGTCTGCAATTATTTTGCATCTACTATTTTCAAATACTTACCCTTCTGATTGATAGCTTGAACTAACTTGTGGTGTTGTCACTAATGCTCGAGATGCCTCTGTATACTTTCTCCACTTGAAAGCGCTGGGTATTTGTGTCCCATTCTGTGGCACTGTGGAGAGCTTCTCCTGAAAAGACAATGGCTGTCTTTTAAAACAAAAAGTCACTGTTGTGGAAAACAACAGAACCAATTTCCAAGAATTAAGAAGCATATCAAAAACCATGTAGCTCTTGGCTTAAATTGTTCAGCACGGTCTTTCATTCTTCCGAGCAGTTCAGAAGGGAGCCATTTCCTCCTTGTTTTCTAAGTCTGAGCTCCTAAAGATTGGGTAATGGATGAGAATAAAAACATTTTGATGATAAGAGGTTTACAATGGGATCATTGTCAGATTCATACCTCGAGGGCTCTACTGGGGGCCATTGTCATTCCTGTTTCCTTTCTGCTAATGAGTGGATCCTGGTTCTCACTGAGGTATAGTGAGAGATCAGCGCAGCTACCCAAGAGCTAGCAGTGGCTCATCTTTCTTGTCAGCCTTCCTGTACTCACTGTGACAAAGTGAAAGGCTTTGAAAAAACCGGACTCATTCAGTGTAATTGAACTAAATGGATAATAGGACACTTATTAGAGCATTAAGCAGAAGAATACTCTTCATTGCCTTTTGCGAAGACTACTGCTCTTTGTCATTTTATAATAGACATTCACTTAGGAGTCTATTCTTTTTCGTGTGCATTGGGATTTTTAATGTATCCAACTCCCATCAATATTAATGGGAGCTGTGCAAGTAAACCCTGGGAATTCAGAAAAATAGAAAATGAGACCTTTGTGTTTCTAGGGAAAATGCAACCAAAAGCCTAGAATAACTCAGAGTCTGTAATTGTTTGTTTCTATTATAGGACTATCTTGGAGGCAAAGAAGAGCTCAAATTGTACATAAAAGCCAGCCACGCAAGGACAAATTCTGCAGTGCCAGTGAGCTAGGCAGTAACTTGCCCTTCAGACAACCTAAGTCTGTCCAGTTACCTCAGCTTTTTGTGGAGTTAGAGGAAACTCAGAATAAAGCAGTCTGATCCTCCTGCTTCCATCTGAAACCTTCGTATACATTTCTTATATAGGGTTATCCGCTTGCTCTGCTGGCATGAGTCAGAAAGATAACTTTTTGACATGAGAATCAGATGTGTGTTTTAATTCAATGTTATGATTTGAAATACCATAAGGCTGGTAGTTGTACCTTTCCAGTTCAGCTCTGCATAGACACAATAATACTCAGTTTACAGCTTATTGTTGTCTTTAATCCTCAAAATGCTTTGAAAATCTTAAACCAGATTCTCTTGTCATTTAATCGTGCTTTGGCATAACCCAGAGCTACATGTGAAAACATGAGAGTTTACAGCACTTGTAAATGAGATGAAACCAGGAAGAGGTGACTGCTTGTTAGCATTTATCTTGGAAGTATTTCAGCTGGATGCAGCTGTTAATGGCAAAGCTTACATGTTGAGAGCAACCTTGCAGTAAAAGAATCCCAACTTCCAGTGGTTTTCACCCTGCCATTTCTCTTACATGTGGAGGAACTGAGGGAGGAATATGGCTGTAAATTGCTCTAGTCTGGAAAGTGAATGGAAGTCAGGAGTGGGATTAACGTTAATTTACCACTGCTGCCCTTCACTGAAGCACCTCAGTCTTCCAGAGTAACGTGTGTCTTGTGAACCCAGCTGGCAATTAAAATGAAAGTACTGGAGTGAAGAAGGGACCGAGGAGAAAGGACAGGTAGCGCGGTTCTGCATTCTCCTTTTATTAACACATGGGAAAACAGGGAGATTTTTCTGCTATTGAGTGCAGCCTGACTGTCTTGGCTTCTCGCTTAGTTGCTACAGTTAGCTGAAGAAATGTTTGTCTCTTATGATTTCCTTATAAAGATGGTGTAGTGCTTTGGGCATTTGCTTCACGCTTATAAAAGAGTAGGAATTTCCCCCCCCACCCCTCCCCTCCCAAGGTATTTCACCGAATGGAGCAGTACACAACCACTCACAGCTGCATGGATAGCCCAGTCCTTTGGGGTGACCTGTGGCTGTGCTAACGGTAAGAACAAAACGGGGTTTCTTCAGGCAGTGAGTTAGTTGTTTACCCTTGACTCAAATAAGTAAGCCTTAGTCTTGAAAAAGAAATAGCTTGCTTAGGGAAGCAGCTAAATATACACTTTCAGGGCCCAATTCTCATCTCATTTACCATTATGTAGTCAGAAACAAACTACATAAAATTAGAATGAACCTGATTGATAGGAGAAATCGACCTATTACATTTGGGAATCTTCTACTATACACTTTCCTTAAAGACAGGAGGTTGCCTAATAAAACTGCTACTGTGTAACTGCAAACTATGCTTTAGGAAGACAGCGAGGTGGCTGTCCCTTCCAACTGACCGGGTATTTGTACCGAGCTCTTCTGAATGCCTGGAATAACCCCCTGTCTTTACCTTTCTCCTCATTTGGAACGTTTCGGTTGCCTTCCACTAGATGGCTACACGGAAAGCAGTTTTGCGGGGAGCAGAGCCACACAGCCCTTGACGTCTGTGAGAAACTTACTTGGTATTTTTTCCTTTTATTTGTTGTTCAGTCTCTTGATTACGTGATGCAGCTGAGCCTCGCAAGCCAAAAAATGCTGTTCGGTGGAGGCTGCAGAAAGTCACTGCCTTGGAGGAGCCTCACTCAAACCCTGCAGCAAATCAAACAAGATGATCCATTTGATCCTGGTTTCATTCAGCACCACTTTTGTCAAGGCCATGCTCAAACTGTACGTTGCCACCAGCAGATTGAAGGAGCATCCCCCAGTGTTGTGTGCAGCAGATCTTAACACTAGCCCCTGTTATGTAGCAGATATAAAACCAGGTGTATCCTGTGCAAGTTGTGCTGCGCAGGGGTTTGGCCATAGTGCTGCAGCATTTGATACTGGATCTGTGCCTGACTGGATCACCTGCAGCACCACCGTGATCCAGAGCAGGTGTGGGCACGGGAGTCTGTTTTCTCTAGAGCACTTTATTCCAGCTTTCCACCAGCTGCAGGGCAGAGAGTACCTGCTCGAGTATAAAACCCTGTCAGCAGGTTGTTGATGCTTTCTGAACTTGTATAGATTGGAAGAGTGAACTTGCAGTAGGTCAGAGTTTTGAGTTACGTGACAGGGGTGGTTTTGATCTTGGGATAGATGCCCAAAGCTACTACCGTGCATTTTTTTTCTGGAATTCAACTTAATCTAAGGGCGCTAATATTACTTAGTCTTGACTGGGACTAATGAGATGTGGCAGGTTAGGCAACGGCTGTACCTTGCAAATTTCTTGTAGTTATAACAATTTGTTAGGGCTCTATTGTTGGTTTTTTTCTTTATTGGACTGCCACATAAAATTTGTATTTGATAAATTGTGAAATAGATGCATTTGCTGGTGATGTGGCTTCCTCAAAGCCTTCCAGACTGTCCGTGTCAGACATGGGAAGAATGAAGGTAAAAATCCCATGAATTCCAGAAGATACAGGGAAGCGGGAAGACTGCAACGCTGCGATGTCCTGGGGATCTTGGTGTGGGGATTTGGCTGGAGGAAGTATTGCAGTTAATGTCAGTGGAAACATGCAGCACAGAGTGCAAACATTGCAGGTACCCGAGAGAAGGATCTTTTAAAGCCCTATTTTTGCCCGAGCATTGTGATGAATCTGGAATTTACTCTCAAAAGAGCTAAGGATGCAAATAGTAACCTAAAAATAAATTCATCTAGAACAATGGATGCTGTATTGTAAACAAAAAGCACTGTGAAAGAATCCTGCTTAATCTTTAGGATCTACTTTTTCTACATTTCTTGTGCTATTTTCAATCAAGACAATTGTGATAAGTCTCTATGTGGAAGTTATACTTGCATATCAGTCTTAATTCTAATTTATGTTAAGGTTTGACCATAGCGTGGAGCATGACTCTTTATCTATCGCCCTTTCTAGCTGCAACAATAGAGCTGAAACTTTCTTCACAACCCCAATTTTTAGTGGATTTTGTGAATTTATTCCTCCTCCCCCGATGTATCTTTCTACTCTGCACTTTCTGCATCTCTGAATATTACTATTGCTATTGTGTTTTAAGGTATGAGTCTCAGTCAGGGTATAATCCTCTGTGTTCTTTTACTGTAAATTAGTACAGTGTTTTGTGTGGGAACATATGTAGGTGTAGAGATAGAAATAGTCATCTTTAAAGTTCACCAAATGAGTGTAAGTCAGACTTTTCTACAGTTTAATTTTAAGATATTTATGAAGGACAACTTGCCATTTTTCTTGCAGCCTCAATTATGTTGTGTGGGAATATAGTTCTACTGTGCCGGTGGTTTCTGGTATATCCATTGCTTTAATGAAACTGTTTTGTAGCTTACACAGAGCAAGGGAATAATGTGGAGGACAGAGAAGTGCCTCCTGCATCTTCCAATTCTGTTTGCTGTGTGAAATTCTGTGTATTAAAAACTTGTGGTCATAGTTAGGGTAGTTCTTGCACAAATTCTAATTTTATCAGTGTCTCTGATTTAGCCCAGCCAGCATGTGTCTTGGGGTAGAGGATTGTGATGCTGTGGTAGGAGAGGGATGAATCTGAACTGGTGCGTGTGCAAATGACGGACAGCACCCACCCTTCAACAGCTGTATTGTTTCTCCCTGTTTACCGGGATGTCTGAGACTTGC
>NW_010406281.1:51233-56840 GCF_000710305.1 Buceros rhinoceros silvestris | reverse complement strand
CGCTCTTCCAGCCCACCAGCACAATGTCAGTATCTCAACTGCCTATGTTTACCTTTTTTGGGCTTGTCAACAACCAAGGACTTTCTATGGTCAATTCCTGCATTACTTTTTGCCACCTGTCATTTAAGAACATCTTTCATGAAATTCCTAGGGCAGCCCACTCCCTACTGCATGGATACGTTTTCCTAGGATATGAATTTATATCTATGTTTAGGAATCAAGTGTGGAAAACAAGACACAAGTTGTACTTCATGTGTAAGTTAAAGGAATGGTTATGTTTATGTGATACAAGGAATGGTTTTATTTATGGATGGCATCCTCAGTTTCCATGAGGGGACATCTTGAAGAATCAGGTATTAGAATCATTAATTGTGGCACCTCTAGCATTTCTGAGTGTTAGCCCTAGAGACATCGGTCATAGTTGCAAGGCTCCTCATAAATACGTAGGAATAACTCAGGCCCTTTGGTCAAGCCTTTGCCCACCTCATAAAGTTCAACTCTTCAGCAACTGTGGGTTCTCAAGTTCTTGCACTTAGAAGAGAGTTCAGGGGTTTTGTTGAATGAACCATTTCTGTGTACGTTGACACTGGATAAATAAGACAGTAAACAGGAAATGAATATGAAGGTGCCATAAAATAAGGAGGTGTTGCTGAAGTATAGAGGGTTATAGCTTGGGAGACTTGGTTTATCTTACAAGTTCATCTTGGAATTACTGGCACGATAAATCTGTTTATCCTGTGACTAACTTGGAATAACTGGAACTGAGGCATGTATAACTGGTTACTTTGTCAGCGCTGGCTCCCGAAGACACTAAATACAGTGACTACACCTGCATTTCAGATCGATGCTGATTAGCAAAGACAAGGCTAGGTGCTGAAGTGCTCCTGTCCACCGTGCAGAGATGGTAACTGGAATGAAAACTCATCTTGAAGTAAACCAATGCCCAGACAAAAATCCTGCTTTCTGTGAGTAAGTCTCAACTGTGTTGCGTGGAGGAGCTGAGCAGCACCGTGCGTCCCTGCCAGAGGAGTCTTCCCAGGCTGGTGTGGAGGGTGAGGAGCTCCGAGCTGCACGGCTGACTCCCATGGATGGGAGCCAAGAAAAGCACCTGCACTAATTCTTGCTAATTGTCTTCTAGCAGACACTGCATGGGCTGCTCAGGAAGAACCAACTTCAAAAGTCAGCTCCACTGGGGAAAAAAAAAAATTCAGCAGCAATTAGGAGTTGATCACCCAGACATGAAGTTTGTGCTTGCTTCCCAACGGTAGTTACGGTTGGATTCCCCACAACCTCTTTTCACTTTGCACGCATTCACAGACAGTAGAGAGGCTTCAACGCCCCCTGCTCTGGCCGTGATTTTTCTACTGCCTGTGTGTTTTCTTCATTGCATGCAGGGGGCTGCTGTGGGAGAAACGTGAATGCAATCAGTAGCTGCACAAAGTGTATCGGGGAATGCTGCCAGGGCAGCCAGTTTTCTCTTCACTTGTTGCAGATCTGTGAGCAAAATTGTAATCTGCATGTACTCATGGGAAAAAAAAAACAACAAAAAAACCCCCCAAAACCCCACCAAAACCTACAGTGATAAAACATTGAAACTCTCAAAAGCCAGAAAATTCAGAGCTAACACTGACAATGCTGCGCTCCCTGAGCAGCTCAGAGCCCAACTATCTCCGTTAATGCAAAGGGATTTCAGCAATGCTAGAAGTTCAAATACTCTTTCAAGAGATCCTTGCTGTTTAGAGAACCTCCACCCAAATGCTTGCCTACTGATTAGTTAAATTTGACAAGCAGCTTTCGTTCCTATTTCTGTTTTGCTTTTCATCAGCTTAGCGTATATCCCTCGTGTTACTTTACTGTCCTGTTTTGATAACTTCATTTCTTTTAGCCTGCCTAGTCCCCTTGTTCTGCTTCCAAGTGCTCAGTTTCCCAAATTCCTTTTCAATCAATTTTCAGCGCTAGAGAAACGCTTTCATTTCCATAGGACTCTGCTGCTCTGCGTTCAGTGTTGTACGCGCCAAAGGAGCCTCTGAACAGATTCTCTCTTGTGTCAGTTGCTGAAGCTCAGGATGCGCCCAAGAGAGGGCAAAACAGAAATGGGTGGAATTTTTTAAGGCATCTGAAAAAGTTTAGCTTGAATATCACTCTTATGCAATTTTGTCCTAATTTATCTATGACTGCAAGTCCCACTGCTGCTCATTTCTGACATCACTTAGTAATTCTCAGCATGGGCTGCAGTAAGGCTGACAGTGGACAGTTTGACTAGAAACCAGGACTCTCTACAATAAAATCTGTGGCTTAGAAATTGTGAAGTTTAAAGACTTGCTTCCTGTTTAAGTCTGGTTGTTTGAATCGGAACCTCTGGATGGAAACCCATCCCATCTGGATGGGTTTTGTCTGTCCACATTTATATGTCTAGGTTTTCTACAGTCTAGTTGTATGGTTGGGATTCTTCACCCAAGCAACAGCAAGGAAGCAGTGTGAACAGGTGTGGATGAACACTGTCCCGGTTTGAGCTGACCCTTAACAACACACACACACACACACACACACTACAAAGGCTAGAGCTCTGCAAATAACTGATTTCCTTCTCGAAGTGCCAATGAACTATCAAAAAGAATAGTTTGGAGGAAAAGAAATCAAAAGAACGTTAATGCCAAGATGGCACTAATTGTCTTCCAGGTTAAGAGGAGATATTTTAGTCAAAACAATATAAATCATTTGCAAGCAACTTCACATTTTCATGATTAAATTTACTTCAAACAAAACAGGTCTGAACTGATTAAAAGAAATTCTGTTAGGAATTTGTTCTGACTAAAACAGCTTAATTGTAATCAGCACTTCAGTCAATGTGAAGTTTTGCTTCTTAAATAAAAGGATTTGGAAAAATAATCTACTCTGCTCACGTTGAAATCAAATTGCAAACTGTGACTTGGATAGTTCTAAACATAGAAGAAGAAACCCAATTAGCAACCAGAGGTAAAGGAGGGCAAGGAAAACTTCTGAGTTTGTATTTTATACCCAGGGAAAGATTAAAAACCCATGTAGCAAATGTGCTCGTTTCTGAACTTCACCTTGGCCCGTATTACTCTTGCCCTCCAACTACTGCAGCGCATGAACAAGCACAGTATGTACAAGGTAAAGATCGAGCGGCGTTCACACCAAACCGCCTGGGGTATTGATTAGTCTGAGGATCCACAAGCGTCAGCTGAGGGGCTTACACAGCCTCCATCTCTGGAGTAAAGCGCTTGCGGAGGGTGACGATCTCCCGCGGCCCATTTCCCGCGGGGGGCCAGGAAGCTTTCCTGACAAATGCTTGCCAGCACCCTGTCCTTCCTTCCCTTGTTCCTGCCCTCACAGGTTTTCTTTCTCCGCAACAAGGCGATAGCTATGGAAATTGGCCAAAGCCATCGCTGACGCGCTCGAGAAAGGTTTCTGTCCCGTAAGATTGCTTACAGCAGGCGAGGAGGCACACGGGCTCCTGGCGTGTCTGGTCGGCCGTACGGCATGCCCTCAAATCCCAGCCGTCGTTACTTTAATTGTGGCTTTAATTCCTTCTGCGTTGATCTGCTGGAGATTGAAGAGGCACTTGCTCCTAACGAAGAAGCTGTTCGGGAGATGCCCTTTCCACCACTGCGTACGACAGATAAATAGATTAATGCCTTCCACACCCCGCGTCTCTTTGGGGGGGTGGGGGGTGGGGAGAGGAGGCTTGGAGGAAGATCGGAGAAGGAAGAAAAATGAGAAGAGCAAAAGTTCTGAGGTTACTATTTCCTGATTATTATCGGAAGCAGTTAAGCCTCTGAAGAAGAAGAGCTGCTATGTCATAAAATAAAAACAACGTAATAGGCAGCAGTGTGAGTGCGTGTCTAGTTGATTTACGCTGACAGAAGGAAGTAACAAATGCTTGGTTCTCTTGAAAAATAGGTTCTACGTATTTTCTTCATGAGAATAAAATTATATACTTTGAATTTTAGAGTTGTTTCATTTTTGCAGGGTTCAAAATGTGTCCTTATATTTGGGGCATGGAGAGATCGGTTTCTTTTCGTGCCTTTATGAAAACAGTTATTGAATAATGATCAGAAGAGCAGAATTTAATGCAGTTTTGGAGGTATGGAAGTACTGATAAGCACCTAAAAATTGTAAATAACCTCTTTGCAAGAAGACGTCAGCTAAGCACAGATTATTGATCTAATCACAAAATAGTTGTTACTTTACGGGCATTTTTTGGAGAACACAGGAAAAAGAGCAAATACCTTTAGGTAAATAGTTTTCAAAGGAAAAATTCAAGTTTTCCCTTTCTGATAAAGTTGTAATTTCAGGGGAGAGCAGTTATAGTCCACAAAGAAGATCACAGTCGAGGGCAAATTTCTTGCTGAAAACTTGTTTCAATTATTTTTTTTCTTAATAGTTCCTAGCTGTTTTGGTAGAAATAGCTATATTCAAAATATGTGGGACATTAAAAAATAAAAATTCTGACAACGTGAAAAACATTGAAAGATGTTGATTTACAGAAGGCTATATAAAATCCTCTTCCTTTGAAAAATGATGACCATCTGTATTTAGTACCCTTTAATTATGTATTTGATCCAGAATGTCAGTTATTCATCCAGCTTTCCCAGCTGATCTCTGACTGAGCGGCAGTAAAGCGTTCAGTGGTAACTGGGTCAGCTGTATTTTTGGTGTGACTTGAAAGAGAGAGTCTAAGTTTTCCTCCCTAGGGAAAATTTGGAATGTATTTAGTATTGGCCACAATAAGAAGTCCAAAGTGAAGGAATCAAGCACGAAAATATATAAAATTTATGTTTTGTGGAAGAGTTTATACAGGGCAAGATAAAATTATGTTTTCATCACCGCTGTTATTCTGCATGTCGGTGTTCTTCCGTTTGGGTGAGGAAATGTCCTAATGTTGGCAACTTTCAGGAAACTATTCCAGTACATAGGTGGCGTTCAGAGAAAATTCAGGGCAAAGAGACATGATGTGACAAAGTACTGCTTACTGCCTTGAGAAATTCACCTTCCTGTGCCCAAGATTTGTAAACTTTCACGCCAGAGCTTTGTCTCCCTCAGTGATGAGGAACATCCTTCTCCAAAACAGCATTATTTCTTCTCAGAATTGACAAGAGGATAAAGAGACAAAACACGGGAGGTGAGCAGGGCCCCAGAAGGTAAACAGAAAAGCAAAGGCGTTCTTACGACACTGTTATTTTCGATGGGCCTTTGATCCATTCCTGCACCTTGCCTGTTTGGGAATCCAAGAAATCTAAAATAAGGAAATGGCTATTGACACCTTAAAAAAAATAACATTATGAAAAGATTTCCTCTGTTTCCTCTTCCCTTTTATCCACAAATTGTTTTCACTGGAGTGTGCACCTGAGAACTGCCAAGTGGCAAGGCCTTGGGCATTATTCTGGGGAATATTTTTGTCAGAAGCACGAAGTTTTATAACCCGGACTGTGAACTCAGGTAAACCCTTGTTCTCATGGGGGTGGGCTGTGAGCTGGTGGAGTATTAATTGTTTTAGGGCATGTCTGGGGAGCTTGTAATTCTCCAGCGTCGCAAGGCTCGCCTCCAGCCCCCGGGATGCTTCAGGGAGAGGCTTTCCTGCTG
>NW_010406281.1:5846-51107 GCF_000710305.1 Buceros rhinoceros silvestris | reverse complement strand
CTGATGACTTCAGCTGGATGCTGTGCTGTGGTGCTCTCTCCTGGGCTCATCTCATCCTAGGAGCAGAGCCTCTCTCTTCTGTGATTATCTTAAACTTCATCAGTTCAGGCTTATTAAGTTTATTCTGGCTTGTGAGTGTTCATTAAGCCTTAGCTGGCTGCTTTGAGAGGTAAAAATGATTTTTCTTTCTCACACAGAAAGGGACACTTAATTGTGAGGAGAAGCTATCTACCAGTCCCTTGGTATTTCACAGGTGGTCGCTTTGGCCCTTTCAGAACAAAGAGGTGGGCATAGTGCTGTAAAACAGTTCACACCTCTTTTTGCAGTTCATCGGAATTAAACCCAAACCCAAAACCCAAATCCATGTAAACCGTGAGGTAGGGGGGACATGTCCAAATGATGTTGGCCCTGAAGTGCCATTGGAAATTTCTGGAGCTGACATTTCTGCCCGCTTACATAAGACGGATGACACTGCTGCACTGCTGCAGAACAGATGAAACATCTGTCTTGGATATTTATAAAAATGCCACTTTTGGAAAAGTGTGATTTGTTGCTTACTTGATTTTTTTGTAAGTAGAAGGGCTGGATGTGAATCACTGGCTGGGCTGTCCCAAGCCTGCAGGTGTCCTGAAATGGACATGGGACATTTTTTGTCTCTGCTGCTGAGTGTGACATTGTCTCCTGCAGGCGTGGCTGACGGGAGCAGGGCTACTCGTGCATCCTGCATGGAAAGGCGATGGCACGGGTCTAGGACAGACAAATGTAACTGCATCAAATTTAAGAACAAATGCTGGGTTCTGCACCCGGGACAGCGTAATCCTGGGTGTGTGTATAGACTGGGCAACAAGAGGCTGCTGTGCAGCCTTGCAGAAATGGATCTCGGGGCTTGGCTGATGGTATGTTCTATAGGAGCCCGCAATGTGCCCTGTCAGCCAAGAGGGCCAAGCCTATCCTGGGATACACGGAGCGCAGGACAGCTAGCCAATCAAAAGAAGTGATTGTCCCAGCATTGGTGCGGCCTCAGCTTGAGTACTGTGTGCCATTTTGGGCTCCACAATAGAAGGATAATATAAAAGAATATTACGATGTCTCCAAAGGATTGCAACAGAGATGATGAAAGGACTAGAGGTCGTAACTTAATAAGGAATAGCTGAGGAGACGAGGTTTGTTCAAGTCAGAGCAGACTGAAGGCTTTCCCCACTGCTGCTGTCTGTAACTTCCTCGTGAGGGGGAGAGAAGAGGGAGTGCTTCTCTCCTCTCTCTGGTGTCCGATGACAGGGCGCGAGAGACTGGCTTAAGGCTGCATTGAAGAAAGTTCAGGTAAGGTGTTAGGAAAAAGGTCTTCACTGAGAGGGCAGTGAAGAACTGGAACAAACTCTCAGGGAAGCAGCCGTAGTCCCAAGCCTATCAGTGCCCAAGAAGTGTTTGCACAACCCTCAGATATAGGATTTAACTTTCAGGTTGCCCCACGTAGAGTCAGGAGTTGGACTCTATGATCCTCATAGGTGATTTCCGACTGAGGATATTCCGATGCTGTGGAGTGTCTGCTGAGGGCCTGATTTGCAATACAGCTCCACTCGGGAGCTGATTGCCCACTGCACTGCTGCTGCAGTACCCCACACCCTACCCTTACCTTGCTGCTGCTGTTCAGAGGGGCCTAGGCTTCCACTGCAGCGAGCAGCTTGAACAAGTTCTGCTCAGTTCAGCACACCTCAGATTGTCTTTGTTTTGTTGGACAAGGACGCTTCCTTCTTCCATGCTCTGTTTCACTGTTTAGAGGTGCTCAGTGTTTACCTGCTGTCCATACAAATCCTGTGCCGGCCTTTTGTGGCTGATCTTTGCCTTGTCTGTGCCTTTACTGCGGGGTTCAGAGTGGGACATGGAGGTGGGAAACCAGGAAACTGTCCTGTCTCGCCATGGGAAGCCTACCAGGGCAAGCTGTATTCCTTCCCTCTTACTGCCCTTACGTGTTACCCCTCCTCTGTTCCTCTTGTGCTGCTGCTCTTCCATCACTGTTTCCGATACATTGCTGAAATTCCACTGCTGGTAGAGATGCAATATTATTCTTTATCCATGAAAACTTTTCATCCTACGGTGTTAAACGGTTATCCCTGAGCTCTGACTGCCTCCTTCTTGCTATTTTTTGCCCTCTCACCAGAAAGACTTTTTTTCCTGAAACTCTGTGCAATAAAGCTACTAAGTGATGTGGTGCTCAGTCTGCTTTACTGTAGCAGCTGCAGTTTGCCAGCCACAAAGTCATGTTTCTCAGAGAGCTGTAGGAGCAGCTGTGCTTCTGAGGAGCTAAACGTGATGGGATAGCTGCTGTCCTTGCTGCTTTTCCAGCCTTAGGGGCTGCAGAACAAACTGGGAGGATGGTTGTGAGCTTCCTTCAAATTCAGTTGCACAGGAAACAGGTGTGAACAAGAAGGACAACCAAAAAAGCCACTACTTCTGAGACTACTTCTGTACCCATCCTGCTTTTTGCATGGCGTCCGTGAAGCCCACCGGTGTTAAAAACACTTACCTGAAAACAGAAGAGTTGGAAACAAGCATCTTTCTTGCTGTCTCCACTAGAAGCTCCTTTTCGGGCTTCTAGGACATCAGAGGGACCAGAGGGACAGTTTCTACAAGGCAGGGAAACCTCAGTGTTGAATAAAGCAGGCACTGGGCACACATAAGCGGTTGGCTGCAAAAGCCTTGGCCAAAAGCTCGTGCCAGCTGTACTAAGCACCCAAAGGAAAAGCACTACTGCCAACACCCACACCTGCTGCTGGAGGGTTATATAGTATATAAACAAACACCTCTGTGGTGCTAAAGATACCTGGCTTCCCTTCCTCAGTTCACCTGCGCTGGTCATCAGCGATGTCCCTCGGTCCTGCTGGGTTTTGACTGGTACCAGTCCCCCAGCAACCCTCTTTGGTGGGGATAGCTGCTGTGCTGCAGACAACGGCTGTAGATTTGCTTAGGAGATCTCAGCAATAAAAATCTAATTGTGTAATTCAATCATGCACTAACTTGCTTTCATCTGTACAAATAATGCATCACAAATGACTAAATTCATAACTCACAGGAAATATTTCATAATTTTGCTGAACTTTTTTGAAGAGAACAACTGTTAATTTTCTCCTGACTGTATTTCTGCTATTTTTTAATGGTATCACTTACATCTGAATGCTTCAGTGCCCATGCAATTTCCCTACTTGTATTTTTGAAAGAAGAATGACTAATATTTTCCAAATTATATACCATGGCAATTAAATGGAAAGGAATCTATATAGGATTTGTCTGAAGAAAAGCAAAGCTTTTTTTAGATTATCCCCCTCTTTTAAAATAAAATTGCATTTCTTCAAGCTCCTACCTTTCTCACTGACATCTCAAGCTATATATTACCTGCATAACACAACCCCATTAATTTCATACATCAGGGCACATCGGGGCGCAGCTCTCCCCAGAAATCAGGGTACAGCCCTGCCCACACGCTTGCCGTACAGCAGCGATGATCGGCAGGCGTGCACAGTAATAGCAGTTGGAGAGAAGTGAACCGTTACTTTTTGTCGCTAATGATACGAAGTTCGGTGTCCACCAAGAACGTCACCTTCGCAGAAATGCAGAAGCAAATCCATATGCGGGTTTTCCTGGCTGCCACATTCTGCTGCTTAGCTTCATTTCTTCAAGTCACGAAATTGCAGCACTTGGAAGAAGGAGATTACTGCGAATTTCAGCTGGGGTTAGCTGGCTGGTTGTGTGACTGCCTTTTTTTTTCAGTGGCAGAAAATAGCTTGAAAATACGACCCCTAGACATCTAGAGCACAAAACCAAGAGAGAAACTCCAGCATTTTGGTTGGTTTTTTTGGTTTTTTTTTTAATTTCACTATACAGAGGGTCCAGAACAGATGGTGAGGACCACAAAGCAACTGTAGGTGGTGCACACAAGAGCTAGTGCTCACTTTAACCTTTGGATTTCAACTGATAATGTTATTTAGTTAAGACCCCTGTCACCGGGTTCTCATAGCCTGCGTCTTCTCCTCACTGAATTTGAACAAAAATACTGGTGTAGAGATTTAAATCATGGTTGTGTTTCATCATGTTTTAACACCAGAACATCAGCTGAAATCACAGTTTCAGCTACTTTTGTACTTTTTCAACTGCTTTTGAACTTTGTGAAGAGAGATGCTTTCCTGAAGGCTACCAGGACCTTAATGTTAGTTAAACCGGTCTTAAGTTGTGCGTGAAGGCTTGCAGAAACACAAACAGAGTGCAGTTAATCTTTCCAACAAATAATTTTAGTCAGCATCAGAGAGAGCATTTCCCTCCAGTGTGCTGCTTAGTGCTTTGCATTGCGTTGTTCACATCATCCCTCATGTTGCCTTGCTTCTTCGCAGGAAGATTTCTTTTTTTCTTTGCCTTCCCTCTAGGAGTGCCACTTCTCAGGTATCAGCATCTCCTGCAGCCACCACAACAAACAAGCAGCAGCTCTTTGATGCAGAAGCTGAGCAGAGAGCACCTCGCATCACTTTAGAAATCCAGCGGGCTTGGCTGGCTTTGCGGCTTTAGGCAACTGTGTGGAAGCGATTGCTCCAAGTCCAAAGGCTGATCCAGGTCTTTTAGAGATATCTTACCCCTCCCCCCCTTTTTTTTCTTTTTTAAAGATCAAACAAGCAGCAGTTCTTCATTTATACTATCTTGATCATGATGTGAGTAGGAAGGCGCCTTCCATAGTTAGCATTGTGAGGGAGAAACCTGATAATTCATTTATTCCATGATAATAGCAGGAGTAGCTTTAAGGTTTTTACCATCTGTGCTCCTATGGGAAGGAGGAGCAAAGCCAATACAAATTTAACCTTCAGATTTATGCTTCTGTGCTTCTCCATTGTGCCTCTAAAGTTCTTCAGAAAAAAATCCTTAACCATTTCATTACCATGCAAGAAGAAAAACCACAGCTTCCAGATTCCACTTTTATTTTATATCTGCAGGATTTAATTTAATTTTAGACTTTCATAACTATTCAAGGCAAGATATCTATTTAGTGAGTATTAAGTTTGATCGCATCTGTTTGCCTGTGTGGCCAAAATATTCAAACCTAATATTAAATACCGTATCTATTGTTAAATCTTTATCTCCTAGCAAGTAATCTCACAGTATTATAAAATACACAAATAGAAAATGCAAGATCTCATTTATACCTACTGCTTTTACAAGAATAAAACTCTTGTTGAGGTGGGAGTGGGGACCTTAGACAAAAGGAAACTATTAGCACAGTTACATACTACAGTTTATGATAAAAAGTTGTATTGATTTGTAGGTTTGTCTGGATTTACAGACAGATGACCTAGGAGAAAACAGGGATATCTGAATGTGGGCAGATGACCTACAAGCCAAGAGTCAGTTTATTAGGCATAGATCAAAATGTGACTTCATCCAGAAGGGGTCATTGAGTCTTACTCCTCCAGCTGTTGACTGGGAAGGACTGAATTTCCTTAGCACCTTGTAAAATGATTCAAGGCTCAAGGATAAAATTCAAAAATGGCTGAAAGGTTGGTCACACGCTAGAGAACAGAACTGGTTGTTGTTAGAGCCGAGGATGGAGGCGTATGAAAAACCATGCACTTCTTTCCTTCTCTTTTATCTAGGTCCCCATCAGTCCGTGGAAATGCTTCACATTTGTTGTACTGCATCTGAGTTCCTGCTAATTACACTGCAAATGTGTTTAACCATTGCTACTTTCTGGTGAGATTGCCCTAGAAAATGAAGTCTTCAGAGGCAAAATGCTCTTCTCACTCTTGATTAGCTAAAAAATTAGAAATAAAAAACACTGTCCACTAATTTTCTGCAAGAGATTGAGTTTAGAGTTCAGTTTAGCACTATACAATGTACTTGGTAGATCAAGCTTTACGGGGGAAAAAGAGATGCTTTTCTTACTGACCTACTTACTGATGGGTGCCATGGGATTCTCGGGCCATGTTGCATGGTAGGGTGCAGTCTGTCCCACAGAGAAAAACAGCGGTATAGGAACACCTGAGCTATACTTCCCATGATGCTCCTTTGCAGCCCTTCCAAAACTCAGATGAGTCCTACTGTAAATAATAAAAAGCTCTATTTGGATTAACTGTGCCTGCAGAACAAAGGCACTTGAACGAGGTCTGTGTGAGGCACTTTGGCTCCGCAAGCGTTGTGGTTGTGTCTGAGTGCCTTCACTTTGCATAAACTCAGCTGCTTGCTTCCGTTCTGACTGAGGAAACTTCAGGCGTCACAACAATGGGCTCTCCGGCCTTTCTTTTCCTCTTCATGCCGTCTGTCACTGTGTGGTTTAATTTGCTGTGGGTAGTGCTTTAGCTTTCTGCAGGTTATCCGCTCCTTCATCACAGTAAACGGTGGAGAGCTGATCATAGATGCCTCTGGTTTTTCAAATGAGCGTGTTCAGGGTTCAGCCTATGAAAAGCTGAAGTGTTCCGTGGAAAAAGTGGAGAAAGCACTTGCTTTAATTCTTGCCAACCTTTTCTGTGAAGGAATCTCCTGCTCTTTCTGACTATGCACAGTCCTTCATCAACAGCTACCTGTTTTGGGAGGAGAGAGGCTGAGCAGGGCTGCTGGGGCCATGCCTGCTGTGTTCCTCCTCAGCTGAGGAAGAAGCAGAGTAATCGTGATCCTGTTTCCTGGGCATCCGAAGGCACCTGGTTGTTTGCCAAGAGCCGTGAGAGAACACCTTCTTCACAAGCCTTGGTAAAACAAGAAACTGTTTCATGGGAGTAGGCTGCTGCTGGGGCAGTACATCTCCATAAACACTTTTGCTGATGGACGTCTCAAGGAAGTCAGGTAGGAGTTGTGATACCCATGCCTTTCCTCATCAAACTTGACAGGAAAGTCTGTAGAGAGAAGGGCTTCTCAAAAAACCCACACCTTGCAATGTTTTTGGTAGTCGTCTCTGATTTAGGTAAAAATGGTGAGTTATTCCTTCCAAGTTGCCTATCTAGGGAAATAATTGAGACCACTTCTCATGTAAATCCACAAACTGAAGCCTCGTTATCACCTCCCACTGGTAAAAGACAAGACAAGCTTAGCACTGAAATGGTCGAAAAATTGGAGAAATTGCAAGCCTAGTTCCACTTTGATTTTTCTGTAAGTTGACTAATTATTGTTCTTGAATTAAGAACTCATAATCAGCTGCATGCCCTTCTTGGCTTTGTTGTGTAGTCCATAGGGATTTGCAGAAAAAACCTTTAAAACAAGCAGTGATGCACTTTAGACAGTTGTACAACGTTACGGATGGGAGGAAGAATTGTCTGCTTAATCTCTATCTGGATACTGCAGAGGGAAAGATTTTATTAATGTATTTTGCTGGCTAAAAGAGAGGAACTCAACAGTCCCAGCTGTGTGTAAGTATGGTCATAAATATGCCCTTGAGTCTCCCTGTTTCAAGGTTAAATAAAAACATTTGTGCAGGCTTCTGTCATAAATAACCTGGTAGAAATTGGAGAATAACAACAACAAAAAAATCACAAATACCACGTGCTCATGGAAAAGTGTAAACCACAGTATAAGCATTTTGATAAAGTAGGGTTCAGAGTGCATCAGAAATTCTGAGCTTTATGACTATGCACTTACAAAGCTCGTGCTTCATAAAAAACCCTACCTGGTACCTAACAGTCCTCAGAAATAAACGTCCAGAGTTCAAAAGAAAAACCAGCTACTAACTTATAAAATATTCAGCCAAGGCAGAGGAATAACAGCCTTCACTAAAGACGTGAACCTCACCACGTAACCTTGCCTGTGCTGTTTTGTCAGACTGTAGCCTGAGCTCTGTTTGTAACATGCCCCTTCCTCTGTCCTGGATGGGGCTGAGAGCAAAAACAATTAAAAAGAGAAATAACCCGGGTCCTTCGGGCATTGGCAGCACACATTTAAGAAGCTCTCTGCTCTCCCCTTCATAGACTTAAGAAATATCAATAAGCTCTGAAAAATCAGAGAAATAGAAAGCAATCAAGTATCAAGGAAAAATTGTTTTTATTTGATCTGAACTTTTTTCAGGGCTGAAACTATTGTCATCTGATGCATAACACCAGCTGAATTTGCAAAGGCTGGGTTGTACCCTGCTCTGTCACTCAGCAGGCCGTTGCGTGTACATCCAAGCTGTGCTGTTAAGTCCATTCAGCTCGTCAGCACACCTCTGTCTGCACCATCCTTAACTAAGTCCTCAGTGGGTGGAGAGCTGCCTCTGCTGCTCTCTCTACTCCTCAGGAAACAGAAAGACAAGCCATGAGGAGTTGGTCCTTCAGAAATCTCTGAAAGACAAGGTGTTCATCCTTCAGTCATGCCATCTCCTGCACACTTGAGTAACTTGAAGGACAGCAGCACCTTCCTTCACGTATGGAAAGGTTTGCTGAATCAGGCCCGAGGCTGCCAAGCAAACCACGCAGTGCTGTTAAGTTCACCAGCTCTCCCAGCTGTAGGTAGGTATCAAGGTTCTTGCATTGAACTGCCCCCTACCTGGGACCAGGCTTCCAGGGCTGTGAACGCCAGATCTGGGAGTTCAGGTATCAGCTCACTACGGATATTTAACCAGGAGCAGGCAGGACAAGTGATCCCATTTCTGTCAAACTGACCAAGAGGCACAACTTGGAGTTTTTGCAGGCCTCTCGCATTTGTGCTGGGTGTGGGTAGTTACAAAGGTATGTGATCCTTTCTAGACCCTAGTGCAATGTTCCCTCCCACAGCTCTGTGCGGCAGAGGGGTGAGCTGGCATGAGGCGAGCACCGCTGCGTCGCACAGCCAGGGCGGGTTCGATTACTGTTAGAAGACCAAAGGCCGGATTCACAGTAAATTACTGAACTGAGGTGCTGTGCCCACTGAGCGGCTGTCACTTTAGCGAGAGGAGTGTGACATAAATCTGGATCGAACGGTTTATGTGTTGCCGTCACGTATTTCCCTGGAAGAGCTGTGGAAAGAAACACAAAGGAAAGCAGCAAACTTAAACCTTTGAGTAGGCAGTAGCCTCTTCGGTAATGATTTGGCACAGGCGTGTTTTGTTGTCTTCTTGCCCGTTACTGTTTGATGATTATCCGGAAGTTGTGTTTTACGTTGGGGTGAGAACGTTTTTAACATCTCTCAGTCAATTAAACCTCAAATTATATGTCCTTACTAAGACACTTTTTTATTAAAGAAATAAGAACTCTTTTTCTCCCCCCAAATAGCTGCTTCCTGATGTTGCCTAGGTACAAATTTTGGTTCCTGCCCTAAGGCCCCATCATCTGCTGCAGGGTGCTGGGGTTTTCTGCACTCAAGTCCTCTAGCTGGGAAACGCCATTCAGTTTGTAATCGGGCATGTTTGCAGCTCACTTCTGCCTTGTTATCCACAAGGTTAGCTGTAGATTCGGTTTGACAAGCCATAACTAATTTATTTGAGCTAAATTATGTGAAAGCAGTTATCATATTAACTGTGCTTACAGCTCTGCCTCTCGTATTGTGGTTTTTTGTTTCTGGTCTCCAGTTATAATAGGTATTTTTTTTAGATTCGTGTTTTACTCAGATGATAAGGATTAAATCATGGCTTTTTAGTTTCCAGTGTAATTGAATTTTATACTGTCTGGGCAGCCTTTATTTAAGAATCTCAAAGTGCTTTGAAAATGCTCCTTAGTGAAGCTTCAGAAAATTTGAGTGAGGGAAATATTGTTATTAGCATGGTTTTATAGGTGGGTGAACAGTGGGACAGGGAGATGCAGGGCATTGCAAATGCTTTCCAGGAAATCATTGGTACAGAATTAAAAAGCAGACTTGATTAAAAAAAAAAAAACCTAATTTTGTGTGGAAAACAGCTACTAGCAATTTTTGAGAAAAAAATTTAAAGCTGAGAATTACTACAATAACAATTCTTTTCAGTTGTCAGTCAAAAGCGACAAAAGGAAATAAATGTTAGAGAAGGAAGATATTTGACCACTTAGGCTGAGAACAAGCAGAACAAACCCACACCTATATAAATTAAACTTTCTTCACAGAACTCCAGTCATCCAGATTCAGATGTTCAAGTATCTTTACACATCTCTCTCACTGGCATTTTTTTTTCAATTTATAGGAGTTTATCAACCAACTTAGCAAAATACCTAGTGGTGTTTAGGATGTGCGACCCACATCCTTTGGAGATTGAGCAGGTTTCCCTTGTGTACCTTGCTTAGGTGGTTCTGAATATCTCCACGAGAATGTTGGAAGCTGAATCACTTCAATTTTTTATTCAGGTCAGACAGTGTCATCTGTGCCCTGGTTCCATTCCAATACGGTGTTGAGACAAAGTTCAAACTAATGGTTCAGTTTTAGTTTGAGATTAAAAAAATGGTCTGAGACAATGTGCATTCCATCTGCGTTTGTGTTTGGTTCGATGCCCTGGTTTTAACTCTGTTTTCAATTAGTTTACATTATCATTTTCTCCTTTTTTTTCTTTTTTTCTTTTTTATTTTAAGACAAGGAAACTGTTAGGAAAGGCTTAATGTAGGAAAAGTTACTTTTTTTAAAAAAATTTTTGTTATGTTTCCTATTTTCCACACAGCATCTGCTTCATAGGCCACCTGGCATGGGCTGACGGGCCACATGGTGCTCCAGCAGATGCCGAGCACTCAAGAAGTGAACCATTGCTGTACCACCAGCAACATTTGCAAACACGTTTAGCACACCAGCCTCTTCTGGGTTGGATTTTACCCAGGATAGTGACCCCGTGGGAGGTTTCCAATCCACAAACTTGCACCTGACCTTCACTCCACCGCCAGCTAAATGCTGAGACGTGGGGCAGTGGGAGTCGAGGGCCTGTGCCGGGCAAGAAGAAGTTGCAACGCTTTTGGCTGATGCTAGTGGCACATGCTCACACAAGCCCCCTATTTCCTCAGGTCAGATAGATCAGCTTATCTGAGCGTCAAATTTATAGTCTGATGGTCCACAGCCAGGGGTTCGTTTTGATGCTCTTCACGGCTATGCTGCAAGCTCTGAAAGTGGAGATTACCCTGAGCAGCTGGCCTCCTCCCATCCTCTGTGAGAAACTTCTTCTAAAGCACGAGCCTATACCTGCTGTGATCTGGAAAGAAGCAGGGCTTTATTAATTACACTTTAAGAGCATAGGAGAATTTAATAATTGCACCGCTAACACTGATAATACAGGTACTCTTAGAGAGTCTGGTTGGTAAAACACTGATAAAATATCTACTTGGTGCTGTGGTGATCACTAAAAATAGAAGTAGTGTTGCTGGTTTTCCTGCTCTGCTTAAGAAATAAAAAAAGATTTATTGTACTCCTCTGGACCCAAAATTCAGCGAAGATATATGCACTCCAGGCTTCAGGTGTTGAATTAGATCACTGAGATTTAGAACATCTGGCAATCCTCAGGGTTTAGGGTGTCTAGCTGAAAATCTCTACTCCTTGAAGGCTAAGAACCACCCCAGGAGACTACTTTTCCCAGCAGTGTGCATAAATATCTCAGGGGAGGGGTGGCACCGGGGCTTTACTTTGCCCCCAGATGAGGAGCAAGAATGTGCCACCCTCACTCCACATCGGATTGGCTCCCCAGCTGTTGGCAGCCAGAGCCCTGTGGCTCTTGCTCCGCGTGGCTTGCTTGTCTTTTCATGGAGCTGAATTCCCTCCTTTATCCTGCCAAGACAAACCGGCTTTTCTAGTTGTCTGTTTTTGTGCATGTGAAGTTAGTGATCATTAAAAGAGCTGGAAAGAGAAGGACTCTGTAACTAGAGAGCTGGAGCAGAATGGATGGAGGTGACTGTATCCCTCATATGATGTTCCACTGATAGGACTCTCTGACTTGAGAACCTGGATCTGAAAGAACAAAGGGAAAAAAACAGGGGTGGGCCAGGCATTGTAGTGTCTTGTTAATGCTTCCTCACTGGACTGTGGTGGGGCAGTTGGGGCAGGGAATGGGGGGGTCCTGGTGAAAAATATCCTGGGTTTTGTAAAAAATGTTAAAAATTTAAAAATGGGAGCCAACCCTAGGAGTGCAGAGGTCACCATGAAAATGTCTTTGATATTCAGAAGAAAGTCTATTTGAAAGAGGGCGCAGGGAGATGCTCTTCTGAAGAACTTAATCTTGGACCAGCAAAACTCTAGGATGGGCATATCCCAGTGAGCAGTGCCCAGCTTTCAACTCTTCCTGTTGTCAGCAAACACAGACAAGAACAGCACCTTTCTCCTAAGTGCTCTTCATGGGTCCCCTAAATGGGCCCCATTCGCACATGATTTCCTTTAATTTACTCAACTCTGACAAGCCCTAGTGATTTCTACTCTTTTAAATCCCTTTTTGCTTGTTAGGTTTCTTAACTTCATTTCCTCTGTGAGCATCTTGAAGAAGGGACATTCTCTGGCCTCTAAAGAAGAGAGTACATTGTCTACACTCCCAGAAGTCAAGAGAGACTCTTGATACAGGTGGAAATGAAAAGAAAAGGCAGCAATAAAAATAAAGTTCATGATTAACAGAAGTTAAACATTTAAAAAAATCTGACACAGAACAGTAGGGACGAATCGGGCAGTTGGACCAGAGGCTTTCGGCTGTCAGAATACTCCTACGTAGCTAGGCAAGTGGCTTTTGCACATAAAACCAGAGAGCTGCTTGCATACCTTTGGTGGAAAAAAGCACTTCAACGAAAGGCTTACTTTGTACTCCTCACACATTCATCCTGGATGATATTACAGATGACTTGAAAAATTCGGCTTGAATCAAGCAGATGGTGCAGTATAATCAAGATGTGGATGCCGTGTCTATAGATGATGTCAGTGTTAGTGTGTGATGGATAGTGATGGACAAGATCGTCAGCTGTTGTTGCTCTGGGCAGCAGCACAGGTTATCTTGAGCCAATGCTGTAAGAAGTATTTTATTTTGGCAACTGATGAGGACAAATATGCTGTTTTCAAGTTCCAAAGCACCTGCTAGTGCTGTAGACAGGTAACTGCTTGGAGAAGTCCAGTCCTGGAATGAGAGGGGAAGTCCTATGTCTTGAAAAAAAGAAACAAACCCTTGTGTTCAGGTCTTCCGTTCAACGCTTAAATTTTACCCTTAGACCAGGAACACAAGTACCACTGCACCACCCAGCCGTGATGTCACTCTGCTACACCCGTGCAACAGCAATAGTGAGTCAATGCCCAGTTCTTAGACAGTCACTAAAGAGACACCTCTTGCCATTCTTGTCCAGGTGGATACTCTTGTTAAAGGGGCTTTGATCCCAAATCTGGGCTGGTCTTGTATTTCCAGTGAGGTCTTCAAAGATGTGAGTAAGTTACTGCAGCGCAATAAAGAACTGCGTGTCAGCTGAGTTACAGTCACTGGCTGTGTGACCACGCTTAGCCCACTGCTCATGTATTTCAACTTAATTTAACTTCCTTCCCTCGTGGTGAAAGTGGACTTGGTAGCTGATGACTTGTCGTCAGAAGGCATTTAGAAACCCAGCTCTGGACATCAAGATTCACATTTGTGTGCCAGAAATGCATACGACGTAGTAAGTGCAAGGCTCTCTGTCACATGGCGTTTATCTCACTTTATAACATGTATTAATTACTAGCACGACTGTAGTTTTAAAACCTGCTTAAGCAATCGTAGGCCGTACTTGCACGCCAACAAATATAATTAGATTGCTTTCACTTGGCGAGATTTGACTGTACTAGCTACAAACAAGCAACAATCACTTTCTGCTGAAGAAAAGGAGGGGAGGGAAGCAGAAGGGAAACTGGTCGTGAAGAACTCGTTAATAATGGTTTAGTGTGCACGTTACAGCCACTCCTGGTTTTCTGCTTTCCCGTTGTCGGTGGTTCTGTAACTAGCTTGGGTTTAGCCTGAAGCATGACTCTCTTCAGACAGATGTACCAGGCAAACCAGAGTAGCCCAGTTTTCATTTAAACTAGATAAGGTGCAGGACATAAGTTTTTTCTCTTTGCTGCTGGGAGTTGCGGATCTGCATAAACGCTGTTACTTCTCCATTAAGTGCATTCAATGTCAGATCTATTTTTGTGCCTACGTGTGAGTTGGATCTTAACATGTGAATTTGTTTGCTCGTTACATAACCAACCTGAACTGTGATAATCTACATATAAGAAAATGTGAGTTCCTTGTGAAGGGAGCAGAGATATTTATCCTGAATCTTTTCTGCTCATTTGCACTTTTTCTAGATACCAGATGAAAGTGTCTGGACACTGGTTTGGAACAGGCCAGTTCCAGTGAGAGAACTGGGAGCTAAGCCCAAAGCTCCTGCACCCAGTATCTTCATCAGAAACCTGTCTTACCTCCTGAGCCAAGCCTTGGCTAAAGGTTACGTGCAGAGAATAGTCCAAACCAATGTCAAAAGTCTCTTTTGGCTTGACAGAAGGTGAGGAAATCCTGCATTAAAGCTGCTCAGCTACTTTCAGCTTGTTCCCTCCCACTGGAGCAGACACTGTGTAAGCAAGGCTCTGGTGGAACGGTTGAGAAGAGAGGGCGTCTCAGCGGGAGCTTTTCTTCCTTTACTTCCTGCAAGTAGCAGCTTTAATGCATCTCTAATTTTTTTCAATTTTGTTGATGGCAGGTCAGCTGCTTCCAAACCATATTTTGCACTTTGTTCCTGCTCACTTAATTTCCTTTCTCCACCATGGTGATTTGAGAAAGACAGAGGGGGAAAAAAAAAAAAGAAAAAAAAAGGAAAACTTCGTGGCATATCAATATTTGTCTCAAGTCATTGTCTCGCGTGATGACTCACTGTCAAAACAGTGCTGCAGGAACATTTGACATGCAACACTGGAACAGCTTCTGAACCGCTACAATGTGCTATTTCCATCCGTAAGATTATGGGGGAATTAAAAAAGTGGATCTTTTGACACAATTCAGCATAGAAACTTCTGTCTATTGTGCTACTTTATACCATGGAGTCGCTACTAAATGGGCTGTTTGACGTGATGCATTATAAAGGATTTAGAGGTGTCGTGTGTAACTGCTTTATAGTCTTTGTGATGCAAATGATAAAGGATGTAGTCTGGAAAAATATTAGGAATATTGCAGACACCATTAGTCCAAAGGTGTTTCTCTGCACAGCTGTGCCATAAAGCCTGGGTCAAGTTCTGGTCCTTGCTAATAACTGTAATTAGGGCCAAGCAATGGCATTGTAACAGCTAAAAGACCCTTTATTCCAGCAATGTTAAAACAACAGGTGCTGCATGCCAAACAGCTGCTGGGAAGCAACATGTAATTAAGAGCCAATAATGACACTGAACATTTAGATTGCGCGTTTGTCCCCTCTCTTTCAAAGTTCTCTCTCGCATTATCTGGCTTACCACACGGGGCAATTTGCATAGCTCTGTATTTCCAGTTCACTTAGAGATAGCTGCAGTCTATCCACACTCACGCTGCGGTTGCAGGCGCAGGGAAACAGGCAACGGTACATCAGGGAATTACAGACTTCTAGGACCGGTGGCAAAATATGTGAAAAGGAGTTATTTATAAGTAATGACAATTTTAAAAATGCAACTGCCAGCTGTAAAGGGTAAAGGAAACCTCCCTTTGTCCTGTGTGACCCTTATCTCCATTTTGAGTCACAGAGCCCCGAAGTGCTCTCAGCACCAAGGTGCTCTCTGCCTCGCACTCAGTTTACATCGTGCTTATTCAGAGTTGAGAAACACTTCTCATATCTCACTGCCATCGCATGGTGCTCCTGACACTTTGCTTTTCAGGGACCTCATCTGGGTTTGGAAGGACGCCTCCCTACTGCAGGCGCAGCTCTCTTCTCTGACTTTACGTCAGAGGGAGAGAAACCGCTTTGGCCCCAAGGTGCATGTTTTAAAGGCACCTCTTTGCAGGTAAAAATCCTTCCTTCTAGCTAGCAGTTACTGTTCTTTGGCTCCCCAGCCTCCTCCCAACCTTTCCCTCCAGGACCGTGCCGTGGAGGTGCTGGGGCAGACAGCAGAGGGCATGGAAAAGCCTCACTTGCGGCCGTTAAGGCTTCTGAGTGCTCTGGTCTTCACTGACCGAACTCGCTGTCCTCTGATGGGTGCAGATACTCTCAGGAGCAGGTTTCTGACAGTGTGCCATGCTTCACATTATTAAGACCTGTTAAAGACAGGTTGCCACCTGGGGACACCTCTGGGAAACTGAGGCAGAGTCTCCTTCTCACAGCTCATTCCTTTTTACTACCTCAGACATTGTATTGTCCTGCAGAGAAAATCAACAAGAAAGGAAGTTCTCCCCTAAAAATCTTTCAAGGGGAAATTAATCAGTGTGGAATCATGGACTTTACAGTTACTACCCTGGTTTTATTGAGCACAGAGGCAGAGAGAGTTCATTTTGTTCTGAATCAAGAAGTGTGTTTGAATCTTCTTTTTAGCTTCTGCCAAAGACCATTGATTCTTTATCCTTTGAGGTGCCTGGAGAATTAAGGTGCTGGACAAAGAAGAGCTAGCCCTCAGCTGCTGTTGCTTGTAAACAGTGCTGTTGACTACTCGGAAAGGTTTCCAGGAAGACACGTGGCTGTGAATTGTCTCTAATGTAGGTTTCCTGTTAAGATGCTATTAGCTGACTCTTTAAAAAAGATTAGCAGACGGTAAATACAAGAGCTGCTCTGAAATTAATGCCTTCTATTTTATTATGTAGGCCCACAACATCGGAGGTGGACATTGGTGGTGTAGCAGTAGAGGTTGAACCTTCCTGCCAATATTCCATTAAATTTTGTTGCTGCGTGGCAGATGGGCAGTCTGACAAAATGGCATCTGACATGGCAGCACATATGCAGCAAAGGTGTGGGGTTGAGTTCCTCCACGTGGAAAAAAAATTGCACCCGATGCTTCTGTATAAGATGGTACTGATGGTCTGGAGGAAAAGGCTTACAGAAACTCAGAAATAATCATATACAAGGGCTGGTCTCAAAGCAATGCCTCCTATTTTATTACATTGGTCTGCAATGTCAGAGGTGGATGTTGGTGGCCTGGCAGCAGAGGCTTAACCTTCCCACCAATATTCCGTTATATTTCATTCCTGTGTGACAGACGGCAGTAGAAGGGCAGTGTGTATACATGAAGGTGTGTAACTGAATTCCTCCATGCAGAAAAAATTGCACCCGCTGACATTCATTGATGCTGCTGAACATTTATGGAGACCAAACAGTGGGTGTCAGCACAGTGAGGTGGTGGGTGGTGGGTGTCTTTCAGCAGTGGTGACGGTGGGTCCCCTCTGCCGATGCGGATTGTTACAAGTGTGCCAGCCTGGCTCTTGTTTATTGCTGGTGAAAACACACAGCCCGCGGTGAAGACTGCATCAAACAACAGTGTTTTGTAGCTGAGAATTTATCAAATAGTGTCATTGTTCTTTCTATCTGTTGTAGTTTCCATGGAAATATGATGTAAGTGGGAGGCATTACTTTTGGAGCAATCTGTGTAGGTGCCATAGGCACGCAGCTGACTTGAGACGTCTGTTAGAACGGTGGCCATGCGATCCGCTTACCTGCCGTATGCTGATAAACCGACCACATCCATAATGCAACTAGTAGCTGCTTGCAAATGCCAGGGTGAGATGTTTCTGTTTTTGCTGGTTGACCTCTATTTGTATATGTGAAACTTTCAGGATTAATAGACACAAAAAACCCCTTGATGGTTCTGCAAACTGCTCTAGAGGTCTAAAAATATGATCTTTCCTACCTTCGGTTTCAGTCCTGGTGCAGTAAGTCTGTCCCTGTTTCTTTTCCTGGCTCTACACCGGACGTGCCAAGTAGTGGAAAATTAAAATTGTCTACAAAAATTATCTTAAACTTATTTGGTGTTAAACACTGCCACCAAAGCTTCTGCTGGGTTTCAGTGGTGCATCTATGGAGGTGGGAATTCTATTTTCAGCGGAGCTTGCCCAGACAGACATGCTGCGCTGCCCACCTTTGCTAGCTTGTATTCAGCCAGCCTGGCCTGAACCAGGTTTCAGTCCACCCTGCAGAGGGGGATGCGAAAGGCTTGATGCTGTTTTTACATCACCTCCCTCCCCAGTGTGTGGAACTGCTGTAGGCCTCAGGAATCCCTGAAATGAGTCAGAATGAGCTTAAATCAAAAACATTTGATCTGAGGCAATGAACTGAAGAAGCCCCTCCCCGAAATATGATTGCCAGAATGAGCTTTGCAAAGGGGCGCCCACTGCACACCTTTATCCGCCCACCTGGGTTCTTGCCACACTTCCAGCATCAGCTCCCTGAATCTTCCAACATTCGGGATAACTGCCGATTGGGAAAAGTAAGGTCTCCTTAATTTAGTTGAATTGCTTAGCCCTGGCAATGCCAAACAGGATTTTATCTTTGTGCCTCAGTTCCCTGTTTGTGAAGCAGATGGTGGCACTGCCTCGTATCGCTGGCGTGCACAGTAGCTGAACGTGTCCAAATTGCAAGGCCCTCACCTCACAGCAATGGAAACTCTATAGCCGTGTGAGAGACAAATGAGGGGTGTTTTTGTTGGTGGGGTTTTTTTTCCCCAAAGGTGACACTTCACCTGTATCTGCAGGAATACTCTTAATTCTGACATAAAATGAGCGTGGTTTTTGCCCACCACTGGCCTCACTTTGTTTTAACATGTAATGCATCATGGCCCAGATTTTCAAAATAGAGAAAATGTCCCTTTTCCACTTTTCTGTTTCTTGCTTATTCTTTCTTTGACTGAAAATTTGTAGAAAAGAATAATTCTTCAAGCTAACAACTGTCTTAGCCTTGCTAGTTTAACTAAATCCCTCTGACTGCTACTGGAGATGTGATTATCACGTCAGCACACGTGCTGCTGTCCACGTTGTCTCTTTTAAAGGCTGTTTGAAAACCCCGTTTTCAGTGCTTTTGAAATGTTTGGTATAAAGATGTTTCTTCGAGTGAAGGGGTTGAGTGCTTTGGAAAATGCTGCTAGTATGCCGTTGGTTCCCTGAGTATTAAGATGCAGCATTAAGTGTACTTCTTCCACCGAAACAGCTTCCCGTGGCCGTAAGGTGGCAGTGGCCTGGAAGAGAGGGGAGGGGGGAACAGAACAATAATGACAAAAAATCTTTGGGATGTTAAATCGTAATAAAGCCAAGGGAGGAACTGCAGACAGCAGTCAGCTCTTCCTGATTCATTCCAGCAGAAACTTTCTCCCTCTCTATATATCTATCTGTAATGTTGTAAATTTTTTTGCTTTGTCTCTTTTCACCAGCTCATCAAAGCTGATTACGCAGCCCTGCTGCAAGTGAAAGCTGTGAAGCTGAGCTGAGCAAATCAGGCCATCCCTGTGGATGTATAAATGAGTCAAATGACCTCCAAAAGCATGAATCTTAAAATACGGCTGTATAAACTAACAGATCTCAACGGCGATTAGTGCAAGCAACTCTTGGAACAGCAGAAAAGGAAGGGGGGGAGGGAAGGAGGGGGAAAGAAGAATCAACCTCTTTAATTCAGGTTTTGTTTTGCTCTTCCAAAACGCAGCACTGACACGTACAAGGGCAAATGTGCCCATCGTTGAAATAGTGGGGTGGGAGTGTGGGAGGGAAAGGCACGTTAGCAACTACCGCTGAGGTTCTACTGCTGGCAGTAAAAGTAACTTCCGCTGGCAAATCAAATGGTTTGTTGAAGTCAAAGCTAGAAGGACGAGTCCTGTTGCCTAACTGAGCAAATAGGAGCCCTGTCCTTGGTGTTAAAGGTTTAAACTCTGTGTTGACCCTGTAAAGCAGGGTAGTGGGGATTAGGGGTAGGGAAGATTACCAGAACGTGTGTTCACTTCTGTTGCCTTGTTGAATCATGGCTGGGCGAGTGGAGCTACGTGGGCATGTTGCAGGGTGTGAAAAATGTGATCTGGTAGCGTATAGGTGCCTGGGACGGCTGGAGCTGGTCTGCAGCTGGCAGGGGCCACTGGCTGCCAGTAACTGATAGCAGTAGCAGCGTGGTGTGTTCCTGGCTTCCTCCAAGAAATGAAGGTAGCAATTTCAATCCAGTTTAGGGCAAGGACTATTGCAACAAGAATGGTGCAAATGATCATAATTGTTAGACTGGAGTCGGTTATTTGGAATTGGAGCCTGCTGTGAAGCTCGTGGTGCTGGAGAGCTTATTTTTCAATCGTGAAGTGGAACGGGTGGCTTAAACAAGTAACGGCTGAAGAGAGAAAGAACAGATTTTCTGGGGTATGGGAAGTCATAAGAGGCTCAAAGTAGGTGAGGAGGGGTCCTCACCAGCCTGCCACCTCTGCCCCTTTCTGGACACCGTCAGCCAGTCCCACTTTTCATCTTGGGTTGGGATCCCTAACCAATCCCACTCTGAGTGGCAAATAACTGCTGATCTAAAACTTGGGTGATCTTTTTGTGTACACAGAGGTAGTTCTTGGCTTTTGCATGAGAGAGGCATTGGCTAACCTGACACGTATGCTTGACTTGCCATTTTGTATGTATTTCTGTATCCACGGCTCTGGCTGCCAAGGCTGTCAGGCCAATTGGTTTCAGATTGGACTTGATGATAAAGAATCTCCTTCTAGGACTGAAGGACTTGCCAGTGCAAGAAAAATGTAATGTTTCAATAGCATATTTCCCTTGTCATTATACTTTGAATTTTCCCAAGCTTTCCAGTTCTGTAATTTGAAGGAACAGTAAACAGACAGGAGTTTAACTGATTTTGTTACTGATTTTTTTGCATGGCACAGGTTTGAAGTCTGAGCATGGGATTGTCCTCTGCTGGCCTGGAAAACACAGGGGAAGATAAAACAATTAACAGCTTTGCTGAATTTTATCACTAGACTTTGCAAAGCTCTGTAGAAAAATGCAAAACAATTGGCACTTCCAATGAGTTAAGTGACAAGAATGAGCTTCAGTTTAGAGAAGTGTCCAATGAACAAATGATGTTCTGACTTTCTCAAAGCTTTTGAGAAGTTTCCTGGACTATCCCAGGCTCCTCTTTTCAGGGCCTTTCCAACTTCTGCTTGATCCCTGTGAGCTGGTAGCAAGACTCTTCTAACATCTTTTGAGGATCATAATTCCAAATTTCCCTTTTCACAATACTATGAGATATTTGCTTTTCTGGAAAAAAAAAATCCTCTAAACCAGGCTGTAAGTTGGTTTTGACTGAAAGATGCTGAAATGTGGAAGAAATTTTTGTAAGCAAGCTTTTATTAGTTTTTAGTTAGAACCCTTTTTCCACAGGAAAATGCATAGAGTGGGGTTTTTTCTGTGAAGGCTGCTGAAGAGTTGGAACATCTTTCTTCTGTTACTAGGCCCTGCTTCCTGAATAAGTCCTGTAAGGAGAACTATTATTTCTCATTAACACCAGAGCATAAGCACTTTCTGTTTCATATATTCCCGATTTCACTGTGTAACCTTACTTGAATTCAGCATAGTTGAGCCCAAAACAAAATAGCAGAGGGCAAGCAGGGGCTGAGACCAGGAAGGAGTGAAAGATGTTTATCTGACTGCTGAAAAAGTGGGAGAAGGGAAACACCAAAGCGTTTGTAGCAGAAATTTTGTTATGGTGCCTGAGGATAACGAAGACTTGGTTGGCAAGAATGGTATCGGTAGCTGCTTGCACACCCGTGCGAAGGGTCAGGCAGCTTGGTTTGCATAGCTGCTGTAATAAATATTTTTAAGGGTGTGCTAGAAATGCGGCCAGTCAGCAAAGTCAAGTTTAATTATTCTCACTTTGGCCATGGTGAGATGCCTTTCTTCTCATTATTACAAAGGAAGCATGTAGGTCTTGGACTAACCTGTGCTTGCTGGGTACCGCAGGAAAGGGGCTCTGTGTAGCTCAGTTTTGCAGTGCTGCTCTGCTGAGTCAGATATTACAGTTCATCTCTCTTTAAAAAATACACCCTGGTTACATTAAGTATCTTAGCAGCAACAAGGTCTATCAGGCATTGTATCTGGGTCCCTTGTCAGACCTGCTCTGCTCTCAGGAGAGGGCCCCTGCAGACCCCTCAGAGCCACAGGTAGGGTCTTCCCGGTTTATTAGCTGAGGAACCTGCTAACAGCCTCCACTGGGTTAAATCTGGGGGTGGTTTACGAGCTCTTTGCAGTTGTGCCTGTGGCAATGTGAGAGTTTGTTCTTTAATGTCAGGTTTCCCTTTGAGTGCTGGAATACGGAAACTTTACTCGATAACCACAGTTACTACACCTTGTTGATGCACTTGTGCATCAGCAACTGCTGCCAGCACTTCTTACAATGTTTAGATTTTTTTAAAAAATCATGAATGCAAGTTAGAGTCCTGTCTTGAACCTGAGGGACCAGGCACCTGAATGACCATGGAGTTCTTTGCGCTAGCAAAATAGTTTTGTAGTAAGGACTCGGCAAGCATTTACCTTTAGCTTTGTTCTTGCTCTTGGCATAAATTAGATGACTCTGCTCTGATTGCTCATGCAGGTGATCAGATCAGAGGTAGTAGCTGATAAACTGTGAGACATCAGTGGAATTAAGTTAAACTACTGGAGACAAAGGAGCTCTGAACCCCCTCCCTGGCTGGCAGATCAGAGAAGGATTTAACAGCTTGAGCAGAAATCACTCCACTGAAAGAGCAACAGAGCAGTTACATTGATCCTCAGAACAGAAAGCTAGAGGTGTCTCTTCTTAAACATCCGGTGAGCCTTAATGACTCTCCTTTTCACACCCTGGAGCATGCCACTTGCAGAGAGAAAAAAGCAAGTTACATAAAGCATTTCTTATGTGAATCCTCTTCCTATACCATTCCCGTCATTCCAGGATGTTATTCAAAACAGGCTGATTATGATTGCTTCGCAGAGCCAGTGGAGGTGATTTATTAAGCCATTTCTATTTACTCTTGCTACTGGTGTGCCAGACACCTGGGCTGCGTTCATGAGCTATTTCTGTATTTCACTCAGAGCTCCCTTTGAGTCAAGATCCTCACACTCGTCATGCACAGACTTGTTTGTGCATTTCCATTACAGGAGTCAGAGATGACTGCTGAGAAACTTTGAAGCTACAGCTGCTATATATTTTTTTAAATAATTTTTTTGCTAGAGCTTGTAATTGAAAAAAATCAGAGTAGGGCTATGCAGAGGTCAAAGGGGCAGCTACACCGTGGGTAGCCGTGCATATGCGAGCTTTATCACTGCTGACAAGTGAGGTAGCTGTTGTAAAGAATGCAGGAATGGACCTCAGAAGAGGCTGCAAAAGCTCGGTTGGACCCGAAGTGCATACTTACACGATCAGCTTGTGATGGTGCTTGTGAACGTGTCCTGCTTGACCATACAGTAGTAGCCAACCACCTTGATTAGCTGTTAAAGCGGCTTAAAATATGCCATGCATATGTGCTCGAGAAAAACAAGTCTGGTTGAGAGCAAGAGCCACGCTCAGTACAGAATGGCTGCATTAAGTGTGATTATACACAGACCCTTACACCAAGTCCTCTTCTTAACATGCCAAAATTACGAACACCTCAACTCAAGCCCCCGCCTTGGACCAGTAGGTTCAGCCATAGTGACAGGAGCGATGAAGTTATTTTCCCTAACATCCAGATCACGACATGCAGGAGTCCTAACATTAAAAATACTGCTCAGTTTTATTTGGAAGTAAATCTGTAGCCTGAAGTATTGGCAGAAATGGGACTTTCCACCTTTATTGTGAAGTTGCTTTGAGAATGGTGGGGCAGATGTTATTCATGTCTGTTGTGGGGCATTAAAATGAGAATAATTTGCATTTACAGTTGCAAGGTTTTTCAGTTATGCATAGTGTAAGAGCATCCTTAGAATAAATGAGAATTGCTCTGAGGTGAGCCGTGTAACTAGGTGCTGCATTCCTACAGCCCAAGTATCTCAATGCTAGGTAAGCAGCAAATATTTTTTTTGCTGTATCCAGCTCAATAAACTGATATAAAGTGGGATTGCTACCCATTTTTTCTGAACTTTTGCATTGCACTCTTCAATCAGAAACAGTTAAAATTTTAAAAGCACTTGAAGTGAAATTACTAGCTTGGATCATGTGCTTTTAAAGAAAGAGCTGCCTTTTAATTTGCCTGAAGTTTTAAGCTTTTGGAGCTTACGTTTCCAAGCTTACCCATAACAGTGCTATGGGAAGATGTGAATTTAAGCTAGGAAATGGAAGCGGGGAGTCTTTCCTAATCACATGATTCCAGCAGCTGGTACCAAAATGCTCAGGTTGTCTCCCATATAAAACACTGTACGGGAGTTGACTTTTACGGGTGATGAAAAGCCAATGTGTGCTTTGCCTTTAAGGCTTTACTTCTAGGAGAAACTTAAATGAGATTAACTTTCAGAATGAAATTCTAAGACCAACTTTTTTTTTTTGAAACAAGAAGCCACCTATTGCTCTCCAAGTCTGTCACAATTAGTGGTCGTGGACTTGGATGGGGCATCCTGCCAACATACGTGGCTCTGGCTGAGAAGGGTTTGGGCATACTGGTGACTGACCCGGCTTCAGTTCCAGATTGGAGTGAGGTAAGTGAGGAAATACTCTGGCAGAAAAGGTGTAAGGCACGAACTAAGTGAACAGGTGAGCTGAGCTGGTCTGGTCCTGCCCTGGAGAAAACTGAGCAGGCTTTTGTTTGATTTGTTACCTTGTTAATTTATTTGTTAATAACATGAAGTCCCTGGAACCACGGTGAGTTTATAAACCCTAACTAGTGCTCTGACTAGCTGAGAAAGCATTGGAAAGGATAGCAGCTCACACATCATACCGTAGCATTCGTTATTTCAAGTTCTCAATTGATTTGTAGTCTAAAATCGATGCTGTGATACGACCTAAAGACAGGAAAGAAGCTGGACATCTAAGAACGTATTTCTCCAAGTGCTTTTAAAAGGTCGGCTTCATGTGCCACAGCAATGTCAAAACCGCTTAGAGCAGTACAAACCTCCTTTTTAAAAGGAAAGGTTTTGTTCATGTTTTCTTCATTACAAAGACGTGAACTCAAAATAACTTCAGCTGGCAGAAATGAAAACAGCTTTGTTTCCTAATTAAGATATGAAGCGTTTGTACTTAATCACAGTTACAAAACATTCTCATTGCTTTTAACAGGAATTCAGCAACCGGAGGAATCTACGCCCCTGTCAGCAGCTCTGCCTCTAGCCTGACTGTCCAGTAACCAGCCCCCTCCTCTCCAACATACAGGACTTCTCGGTAGATGATCGCACGTGAGAGCCCACATTCTCGCCCAGTAAATTTAAAGGATCAGTCTCTTACACGGCAGCTCCACTATTTCTCCGATTGCCACGTTTGCTACACTTCAGTTATCAAATCACATTCTTGTAGGTACCACTGTCTAGGATTTGAGGGTGATTTCTTCTTTGCTGATGTGCTCTGACAGATGGCAAAGCTGCTGTCTCAGCACTTCCTCTTGGTGGTTGTTCCATTTTGTTGTACACTAACATCTTTTTATAAAAGAATCGGCCTTTTTATAAACCAATACAATAAGACCTTGTGCTGGTGTTAAATAAACACCTGGATCTGGGATCCTAGATCCACTTAAGCACATGTTTTCCTTCAGTTCATTTGAAATTTGATGTATTAATATATTTTTCTGGCTACAGTTATGGTAATGGAGGGTTTGGTTTGGTCTTGTATATATTTGTTATATACAATTTATTATTATTACTCTCATAAAAGCAGTTCTGGTTTTCTTTTCCAATCCATCAGTCTCTCTCCCTCGTTCCTTTTCCCTTCCCCTGTAGGAAGGGAGAGGGGTTAGAGGGTGTCTGTCACTTGTCTGGCCGGTGGCTGGCCCAGCCCTAACCCTTGACAAGTGTGTGTGTACGTACATTACTTAGTATTATGAAAACTAGTCCCCTAGTACTTTTGCTGGTTTTGTACTATAGTTAGTGGTGGTGAAAATCCCCAGAAACAGCAGGCCTGGAGCCTGTACCTAAATCCACCTAAAGTGGACCTAAAAGGGTCTTTCCATCAACCTCAGTGACCCTTAGAATAGTCTCCGTGTGGGTTCAGGTGTAAGAGGCGATGCAGATTTTCTGCTGTGCTAAGGAGCACTGGCACAAACGTGTGGAAAGTAAAACCACACCAGTGATTTTTCACACTGACAATTCTGTTCTGAGGGGAATGTAAATTCCAGTGGCCTTTTGGCCAGGATTTCTGAAGGGACTTTTCAGCTGACTACGTTTAAATGTATCCTGAGCACCGAAGAAACTCCAAGACAGTGGAGAAAGTAAGCACAATGTACTAACACCTTAAAAAAAAAAAAGGCGGGGGGAGGGGAAGCTCCAGGTCAGCTCTGGCCAGCAACCAAATTCCCAGCCAGGTGCTCACTCATTCCCCTGCTGCTTTAGCAGGATGGAGGGTGAAATTAGGATGAACAAAATCAAGAAAGCCCATGAGTTGAGACAGACGGGCATGTTGCTTATCAGCTACCCTTGCGGGCACAACCAACTTGACTTAGAGAAATGAAGTTAATTTATTGCCAACTTAATATATACTTGATTTTTAAAATTTAGATATTGGGGAACAAAAACAAAACCCCAAACATGAAGACCCTTAGTGAAAACACCTTTCCTCTCCTTTTCCTAGGCTCGGGTTCACTCCAGACTCCTCTGCTGCTGTTACCACTGCAGGTCATGCTTAGCTCACTTCAGTGGGGGGAGGAGTGGCACAAGGAACACGAGGGTTTTGCGGTAAGTACGCAGTGTTTTCTCTGCTGCTGTGATCCTGTTTCTCCGTGCTGTGGAGCAGTATTTGAATTCTGTATCTCATTTTGGGTTCCACAGCTTGGAAGAAGGGTATAATAGTGGAGGTAGCACAGACCTGCAAATGTTACTTTGGGGGCAGAACCGCATGTTTTGCTGAAGGGATTGTAGGCATGTCCGTATGAAGGAAGGTATGGCAGTATGGAGAGCCCTCAGTTGGTGGCAGACAAGCGAGATTGCATTCTAGAAAGCACCTGGCAGCTTCAGAGCCATGTTGCCGTGTTAGCAGTTGTTTTGCTCCTTGGTGCTCTCAGTGGAGCCTCTCACCCCGTGTGAAAATGCTCCTCTACTCTTGGGACCTGTGCTGGTGTTTCTGCCCTCTATCTGTGTGTCTGAAGCCCGTGGGAGACAGGCTGGTTATCTGGTGTTCCTTTAGGGAGTCCATCTTCATGGACCCATCGGGTTACTGTGGGGATACAAGTACCCGTCGTTGGCCAACCTGGAGACCCTTGAACTCTTAGCCCCTCCAGGACTCTATTTGCTTCTCTGTGAAATGTTGAAACCAAGTGAAGAAAAGTTGTTTCAGGCTGGAAAACATAATGAAGTGGTCTTGGCTGGCACTGCTTGTCTCTCATTAAAGAACACTTTATTTACATGGGCATATCTAGCAGAATCGTGTCTTTGGCTTGCTCTAAGTTTGTTTTCTGCTGTTGTTTTTACAGTGTATATAATGGAACTTTGATGCTTAAGCTTTCCATCCGAGATGTGAAAAGAGGCTAGCCTAAGACTGTAAATGCAGACAGGTGAACAAACATCTCTCAGCTTCTTCCTGTTAACTACCGCGCAGCCAAATAGTGCCTGCTAATTTACGTAACCCAACGACTTCTCCCTTTTTGCTGCAGTTTGAACAATTTAGAGATTCAGGTACCTGGCCTGTTATCCCTATAGTAGCTCTTGGTGTGTTCAGCATAAAATCTTGCACTATGTACAGATCTTCCATTCTCCACGTTCATAAATGCCTGGCTAATTGCTTATTATCATATTGAGAAGCTGCACATTACAGAGCAGATGCCAGCAATTTAAATGGCTGGATGAAGCTTGGGTACCTACTTCAGTTCGCTCAGTGCAGCGGCTGCAAGATCAAGAGGCACCAAGGAACACTGGGAAGTACAAGTAGGAGACAGCCTCTTTAAAAATCGGGAGAGTCAGCAGTAAATGTTATATGCTGTTAGAGACCAGAGATTTCCCTGCTCTAATCCTGTGGCAGCAGAGGAACACATCATGTGAGACAGATGTAACCAGTGGTCTTCCACGGAGGAAGCGCGCCACTGATCTCCGAACAAACACTGGAATAACCTTTCTGTCTTGTTTGTTATGTGCCTCTTTATCCCTTCTGTCACTCAAATCCTGTTGTGTCTTTACCTACAGATAGTAAAGGTGCATCTGATAAATGCTCTTAGGAACAGCTTTTCAAAGCTGCTTAAAAGCTCCTAGTACCTTTTCTACTCCATGTCTCTCTCACCACTTAATTAGTTTGCCCTAAGAAATCTCAAGAACAATTTACCAAGCACTGCCTTTATCCTGCACACAAGCAGCTCCTTTCTACCCCTACTTTATGCTTCAGTTTCACCAGCAAAAAAAGTCTGCACTATAAAGTGCCCTGGATCAAGGAACTGATCCAAGTTTAAAATAACCTGCCAAAAATCTGAGTTCTCCTTTAGTAGGAGCAGCTCCTTGGTTTGCACCAGTGTGGACGTATCTACCTCCACTACGTAAAGGGCATGAGGGCAGAAATAGAGACTGGGCAACTTAAAGCAGTGGCAGAAAAGGGCGTAGAGCCACAATCTTACTAAGATACATTTGTCTCCTTATTTATTCTGAGTCTTTTTCTTCTCCATAATCCTTACCACGGTGCCTCTGCAGTGACTTTTCAGTTTCAAAACAGGGCCTATAAACTGTTCTACCCCAATACATGAGTTTAGCAAATTTCTCACGGGAAGCATCTACAAGGCTAAGGCCTGAGAGGCTCTGACATCTGCCCGTACCTTCAGATACTCTGGTTTTCAGTGTACTGAGAATACTTGGGTAAATGCTGCCTGGTAGTGGGGAATTATTGCCTGGAAGATACCCAAGTTGTTATTGCTCATTTATTTTATATCAGCACAGGCTGGTTCTCCAGACCTATTCTACCTTCTTGGGCAATAATTCTCCTGGGCCAAATCTTAGCAGACAAAAATTGGCATATCTCTGCTTAAACAGCTGGAATTGAGAGGGTGGAGCACTGGCCTTTGGAAAACAGATGTAGGAGCAGTAGGAATGAGCCTTGTAGAACCTCATCAACCTTGTGATAAGACTGATGCAAAGAAACAGTAATTTTCATCTCTGTTTTGGGTCACTTGCCTGCTATTATAGTACACGTTTTACAACCCCTGTGTGTAGCTAGAAGTGTTTGCTTACAAACAGTACAGATTACACAGCAGATGATCCTGACTTCAGGAGTAAGTTCAGCTCAGCTGAGTTACCTGTGTCGCCTCATTGAGTCACTTTGGCTAATGTAACTTATTAAATGAACTTTGTGGAACCGAGAAATTTGTACTTAAATGTTACACAAAGACAAATACTTTAGATTCCAGAGTCTTGGTGGTTTCTGCCTACTTGCAAAAAGAAATTGTACCTTTTAACCTTGAAAAATGGCCATTTTAGTATTTAAAGACAAAGATTGAATAAATATCATGTAGAGTAGCATGGTATTTAGCATCACTGCAGTCCTTTTCTCTAAGTTATTTCTGTCTGCAGCATTGTCCTATGGCAGTAGTTTTCCCAGAATTGTCTGTTATCTATTTTTGAATGTATCTATATATCTTTGCCAACAGTAATGCCAGTGAGATGTTGGTACAGAGGAGACATCTGTTTTTTCTTTTCTCATGGACCTGAGAGAATCGTAACTGACAACTGCGGTTTGGCTGAGCCAAGAGTAAATCAGAACAGACATCAGAGTAAATGAAATGGTATTAATCAAGGCAAAAGGTAATAATGACACAGACAAACGTTTTGACTGCTGGGAAGAGCTACAAGGCTGCAGTATGAAGTGTGGTTGCCGCCTCCTGAGTGAAGAGAGACAGATAAAGCTGCTCTGGCAAGATCAGGTGGTTGTCTTTGCCTTTTCTGCAGTGTTTTTCACAACAGTTACCTGTTGTTGGTTTTTTTTTTCCCCTAATGGACTAAAATCCTTCTTACTCTTTCAGTGAGATCTGATAATTACAGCCCCATGGCTGCAGTTTGGTCTAATTTTACAGGCTGATCATACGAAGGGGTGGTAGAGCTGGGGAAGTTATTTAGGAGATGAGGTATTGAGTGCTGATGCAATACGCCCCATCTTAACAACCGGGTTTTCACTGTATCAGCTGTCTGACTGTCATGAGGGTGTAAAAATGTTTCTGGGCTGAGTGGAAGATGTTTCTGAAGGAAACACCTGGGAAACTTTCACTTGCATCCAGGACACTAGAGGAAAACAGGAAAGAAGGGTGCTCTGAAACTTCAGGGTGATGTTTTCTAGAGAGTAGTTAAACTAATTTGGCTGCTTTGATCCATGTTAAGGCTGAAATCGTAAAGTGAAAAATACAAGGCGGGGGGAGTAATCCTACAGCAGAAGAGTAGGTTTGCCGGAGAAAGCCATCTAGTGGTCGCTGCGTACTTTTCTCCAGCTCTCCTTACGCTCAGCCTTGCGGCATCTTGCCAAACTGTTCAGGTTTTCAGCCATCGCAGGGCTGGGGTACGTGCTGCAGGAGATTACATGCTGACAGGGCTGTGGATGCACCCTCCTGAGCAGAGCTGGGGGATGAAGAGGGCTGGTCTTTATGGTGTAGGACAAGTAAAGTGAAACGACCCACCTGAGCAGAAGGAAAGACAGGGTGCCTGTGACAAATTTTCGTAACAGCAGACAGCAGAGGACACCAAAGGTGGTGGCTGGTCTGGAAAAACTCTGCCAAAAAATCAAGTGACTCAAGTGTGTAAGCCTTGGTATTGAGCACAGAGGCCGTGGCGACCCCAGCTTCGCCCGGGAACTACCGTGACAGCAGAGTAACCACTGCTGGCACATCTCATGTGTTAGATGTAAATCCTCTTTCACCAAAATGCTCTGTGGACTAGTGCTGAATTTAAATTGTTTCATTCTCCACAAACATTAAATTTTTTGTTTTGACATAGTTTAAATGTTTTTACGTTAACATACTTTTTAAAGTTGAAAACCATGGGCAGCAGCTTTCACTTGGTCACCATAAACAGTCTTTCTACTTCCCCTGGGGAAAAAAACAACCAACCAGCCCAAATTATTTCATGCCAGCCCAGAACTTCCCTTGTGTTCTCTAGTTCAGTCAATGAACAAAAATCATGAGTATTTTCATTGAGGCCTTAGTTTAACATCCACTTTGCTCTTTAAGATGATGCTTTGAAACCCAGTCACGAGATGCTATCAGACTAGCTCTGTTATCTTTTCAGAAGGTGTTAAAGAATCCGCAGTGGATATTTATCAGGAAAACAACCATCCATCCCACATAGTGTGACAGACATGCAGGGTTTCAGAAAAATATGGTATGACTGTATGCAATGCAGGCTGTTAGCACTGCTTTTATATTTGCTGTCCTGAATATTTAGATATTTCGATATTTCCTGTCCTGAAGAGGGTAACTAAAATATTCCTAGCATTGTTTGCCTCCACCTGTTTGAGTGACATACTGAAGCCCCGTGCAATTGCACATTCTTCCAAGCAAGCTGCTCCTATCTTTAACTTCTAAAACTATATCCATCCTGCTGATGCATGTGTGTTACGGGTCCCCCTCTGTGATGAATCTGAAAGAGATTTAACTTTGGGCAGAAGGTGGAAGCCTGTGGTGAGCTCTGGGGACCCACTGACCAACAACCAGTGCATTGAGACAGGGTTTGCCGTGCAGCCTCAGTAGGTTTTTGATCTCTGGCTGTTAAAGAATTAAACAGGTTCCATTTTTCTCCGAATTGGTGAATACATACTAGTTTTGTAGTCTGCTGAAGCAAAGCATCAGTGGAGTCCAACGGCTGTCGCAGTACGGTAGGACTGAGTGCCTGGGTTTTTCACCTGTGCCTTGCCAGCCCAAGACACGTGGCCACTTCTGCGCAATCCTGGTCAGACACCCAGAGCCGTGGGAAGGTTTTATTGCAAATAAGCATGAAGATCATCAAGAGGGCCGAAGGAATGAATGCGTGCACTGGGTGAGTGGAGATGAGCAGTCAGTATCAGTGAGGAAATGCAGCAAAGTAGACAAGCCCAGTGGAATTTTCTTTGCTGTGTGCCCTTCCAGGAGAGAAGACAGAAGATTATAAACAGGACATTACTTTAGAGGCTGAGACTAATTGCACAACTTCTAAAACGACTTCACAGTTCATGTATCGTGGATTAAGCCACAAATGCAATCCTGTTGTTAAAATCTGGCTCCGAGGTACGTAGATGTTACGTGACTGCATTTCTCACCTTTTTGAAAATTCACAAGAGTGCCTCTCTAACTTAAAAGCCGAATTTCAAAAAGGTACCAAGGAACTCTCAGGTCATCAAAACGTGGTGGGATTTTTGGCTCCTAAATCACCAAGGTGCTTGTTGTAAATTTGTCCCATGGTAATATTCAAACTCTAGCATGTAATGAGAAGTGAACCCAAACTTTGAGTAATGAGGAGGCAGAGAAAAAGAATGTGCATGTGATTTTTTTTTCCTTCTCTCTACCTTTCTTGTCCCTGGTACACTCTTTTTGGCTATTTTAGGAAGCCAGCTAATGAATCTTTATACATCTGGAGTTTAACGTTGCACCCTGAATGACTGCAGAGTCAGTTGAGTTCTTCAGGTACAAAACTACGGGCAGGAAGGGAGAGTGGGGGTGCCTCAGGAACGAGCAAGTAAATATGTTGTCTTTCAAGATGAGTCTGGGTGGTTTCTTCTTGTTTGCTTGTTCCTTTTGAAGCACGAAAGAGCGTATTGGGTCAGAAAGGATAATTTTCCCTGTCAGATGGAATAGAAAAGACTACCTAGATGACTCTTCCTTCTCTTCCCAACACCACGTCAAACCAATAGTGGTAAGACACAGCGGGCCATATTCTCACTGTTTTCAGCATAAGTGCTCATTTTAAGTTGTTGCTTTAATAAGCAGATGGATTTTTCATAATGCTTAAAAGGACTTAAAGCATGAAGACCCTTAAAGAAATGAGATGTCAAGTCTTTAACTAATGGGATTATAGAGTACAGACTCTTTAAAGCAGGCTTGGCCTAAGTGATCCAGCAGCCATAAAGACAGTGTTATAGGTCAACAACTTATTTGGGGGACAATAGTCCCTTTTGAAGAACTCATGCAATCAAAATTTACATTTGTGAAAAGTGCTTAATGTTATTGAAGAAGCATCTTAATACAAATGCATGAGCTTTCCTGAGCCAGCTGTGTGTGTATGCTTCTCTCTGCATTTCTTTTCTAGAATGCTGGCTCTTTTGCATGCTTTAATAAATGAAAAAATCTGTAAATTTCCTTGTTTCAAACCAGCATTTGTATCTCCTTTGGGATCCAATGAAAACTATACTCTTAGGAATGTATTTTGCTAAAGCAAGATGGGGGAAGAAAGTCACCAGTTTTTTTCTAAGGAAAAAAAACCAGTTCATGCTTCAGTATTTAACGACGGAGTGATGTTTCTTTAAAAATAACACAACTCAGTTGTGGGCTAAGGGCCATGCCTGTAATGTACTGCCTGTAAAAGGCAGTGGTTTTGTAAAGATTCGAGCATTTGGAAACATAAGGTTTTATAGAAACCATGCTGTGTCTTTATTGCCTTCACTGCTGGTGAAAGTCAAGATGCCTTATGGGAAGCATAAGGAGTTTCTGAAGAGATGCAAATATTCTCCTAAATATCCTAAGGTCAAATCTCACCTAGGAATTCTCTACTTGCTCTAAAAGGATCTTTCTCTGGGGTGTCTAGACCCTGGCCCAAATGTATTCAAATAAACTGGAGTTCTTGCATTGACTTCCAAAGCCTTTAAATCATCCTAAGTGCCTTACTGATGAAACCAGCCTTATTTTGGTAGATTTAGTAATGAAATCAATGGGAACTTTCCCAGGCAAAGGGGAGTTTTCCTTTGTACCTCCAAAGAGTGTTGCAGGTAACTTTGGAAGATCTGCTTCAGTTGTCTGTCCTTTTGAATCGTCACACACAGCGCTGTTACTTGCTGCTTATTTCAGATCACAGTCATTTGGGATTCTGGTGTCAGGTTCAGAGGTGGAGCTGGTGCAGGTGTGGTGTCCATCCTGCGGCTCTCAAGCTCCCAAGCAATGTGCGTATGGACCCTGTACTGAGCCTGTGCAATGTCACTGACAGCAGGGTTGTGAGGACATGAGGACTGGAGGCTACTGGAAATTTCTCACTCTTGGAGGACACCAGCCATCAGAGGCTGATGCTGATGCATTGCTCTGAGAACAAGAGGCAGGCAGAGCTTCCATGGTTCCCAGGGATGTTTTGGGACTGTTGCAGGGAACCACTATCATCTCTGACTTCAGAACTATTTCTGGAATTTGCCCTTCTTTTCAGATTTTTGGTAGTGGTTGGTATATGGTTTATGAAGGTAGGAAGAATGGTATCTTGTGGACCAAGAGTGGATCCTGCTGGCAGAGTTTTCTTGACATTAAGTCGGCATATCATCCTGGTGAGTCCAAGGGCAGGAGATCCACTCCCCTGAGGGTACCTGGGCTGCCTGGGGGCAATTAAGGTGGCTGGTCCTACAGCCACAACTTCACTGCTGTGAATGTAACACCTCTAGGTGGCATCTAGTAGGGGTGTGTGTCTCTAATCTCCCCTAAAAAGGACTTGAGTGGTCGAAGAATGAAACACAGCAATGACTGGATTGCATAATTACTGATAGTTTTGAGTTCACACTTCATGAATTTTAGACACGTTTACAGATTTTAAAGAACAGGGAAATGCATAAGCACAAGACATTTTAATCTGCCCCTTACATATGCAGATATATGCATGGACTTGCTGAAGCATCAGAGCAAAGGAATAACTCCAATGTTCCTATAGATAAGCCGATCCCAACCTAGGGATTGTGATTTGCTATTTGACCTCCCACTTCTGCTCCAGACCTGCCTCTGGAGTTGCTTGTGGTGTTACAGTGTCCAGTTTCCCCAAAGGAAAAACACCATGCTTCTTTAGCTGCAAGATGCCTCAAGTAATCTGCACTGGAGCACACAGAGACCTGGGCTTGCTCAGGGAAAAATGGGGAACCTGCTCCCAGACTGTCTGGTGAGAGCTGGGTGGGAATGAGAAGGGCCAAGGCAGCCCCGTGCTGACAGACCCCAGCTGGTACAATCCTGCCCTCTTGGCTCTAGGCACTGCTTAAACATGCTCCGCTTCGCAATGTAAGCATTCCCCAAGGGTCTTCTGAGGTCCACAAAAAGAATCGACCCTGGGTTAGCCAAGTCCCTGGCTAGATCCTCATCTCAAGCATGATACGTTCTGCTAGAAAGGCAGCTCTGTTGCAGGCAGGGAAAGGGGCCTGATCCGAACCCGACTGAAATCTTCAGTAGGATTTAGATTAAGCCCACAAATCCTGATTCTGCAAAGATTTAAGCTTGTGCATAACTTTACATACGTTAATAGTCTCATTGAGGTCAAATGAATTAAAATAATGCATGAATAACAAATTAAAATAATGCACCTGCTTAAATCTTGACAGTATTGGGGCCATAATTAACCGGAAAAAAACAGGAAGGAAAACCTAACTTTTTTCAGAGCTATTAAGGTGTTGTTTCAGAAACCTAGCCAGTGACAATTTTATTTACATGTATCATGCAAAGTCTAAATGAATGGGAGTGTTTGTTCATCCGTGTCATGTATTTGGGTCAATAAGGGATCCCATATGGCTTCAAAGGTTTGGCTTTTCTATTCTATTCAGAAAAACACCTGAAAGCATTAGTTTTGCAGCCTGATCCTAGAGGGATCAGTGGGTGTTTTTACTGTAGAGAGACTGCAGGACTGGGATTGCAGACCTTATTAAAAAATGTCCCATATTGAAGGAAAACAATGTGACAGGCTGAGTGAAAGGTCTGCAGTACTGCAAGGGCTTCCTTGCACCAAGAAGCTGACTCCTCTCAAAAATAAGGTAGGAGAAGTTAAATTATTATGAGAGCAGAATGAGCTCTGCGCTAAATCGAGGTTTGAGCTGAGGCATGAGGGTGGTGCATGCTGGTGCCTGCAATGACTTGGTTGTTTGCCTGTCCCATCTCCTCCTCCCTCCCCTCTGCTTTCAGCCCTGGGTTCTTGTCCTTGGGCACCTCTCAGCTGCCACTGGAAAACAATGCCTGCCACAGTGGCAAAGCCAGTGAAAGCAGCACCCTTAGCACACCTCTTGCCCCGTCTTTCCCCTGAGTTCGAGGGGCCCAAGCTCCTCTCTAAACACACGGCATTGCCGGGGAAGGCGCCTGCCTGCTTGCCCCTTCTGCTTTTCGCCTGGATTGAACTCCATACCCAGTGGGTTTTCAGAGCAACAGGTAACTGCACGGGCAAAGAAACTCAGAAGGAGAAATCACTCTGTGCCAGCAGCTGGTAGAGCTTGTGTGCCAGTGGAGTCCTCAAAATAGGGTCTAAGCAAGAGGTAAATTGAGCATGAGCACTGGAGCAGCTCTGTACAGAGGGAAGATTTCTCTCCATAATGTGTAATCATCATCCTTATGCTTAAGTTCTCCGTCCTTTATCAAGTACTACCAAAACAAGGTTACGTGGGAAAAGCAATACCACGCTAGGCACCACACAATCCAAACTCATCGACAGTGAGCTCTTCCCATGAGCGGACCCGGACCATTCCCCCAGAGTAAGCAGTGCTCTGAGTCTTACTGAAGACAGAAATGCATTTCAAAGATGGGAGAGCCCTTATTTTTAGAATTCGTAGCACTAAAGGAACAGGAGGATGATGACCCTGAACTGCGGGCCTGGCCTCACCAGCCAGACTTGAATGCTGTGCTTGGTCTCACCATTGTCAAGCACTGAGGGAGGAAACAGCTCACTGAGCAAAAAGTGACATCATTAAAGTATGCATTTGCTGGAAACAGAAGCACCACAGAGGCATAATGAGATGGGACAGTCTGGTCCAAGCCCTGGGTTTGGGAAGGCAGAGATTATATTGCAATATGAGTGTAAACAGGAAGTGAAGCAGCTTCTCCTCTTGGACTGGGGTCCTGGAGAGACACTGAGCCGTTACTGTCCCAGGAGCAACCCAACCCCTGCTATTTGGCAGCTTGAACCAGAATCAGAAGGGTTGAAAGTCAAGATGCTTCCTGTGTCCACACCAGCCATCAGGTAGCGTCAAGAAGCAACACTTAGAAAAATCCAAGTCCGAGAAAATCCATAGGTTAGGCTGAAGGCTCCCAGGCAACATTATGGACAAACTGCCTTGTTCCCCAGGAGCTGTAGCTGAAGCGTTGTGGTTACGTGCACCACAGCGAGGGAAGAGCCAGTACCTGTGGGGAACAAATCCTCATTCGGATGGTAAGATCCGATTGTTGCACTACGGGAGACTATGGGCTTCTGCTGTTGTCTGAGGGGGAAAAATTGGGTTGGCTGGGAGTTTCTCCTTATAGTAGCATCCTATAACATTGTGTGGGGGCCAGAACTCCAGGGATGGGGAAGATATTATTGAGTTATCCAAGTGTAACAGTAATCAGAAGAATAATGATCCCCCATGGCATTCATCAGTAGTAGATCACAAAACGGAACATTTGCTCATGTTAGATGTAAGGAAGTAAGGCAAAACGGCTTTCTCCAAATCCCCCAGTCAATAAGGAGCCCCCTCAACACAGGGCTGTCCTTGCCCAGCACTCTGTCCTCTGAGCTAGACCAAAGAGATCCAAGGAAGAATACCATCTCGATTCAACTCCCAGCGACAGGACTTTTAGTGGCAGCTTTGTGCATATTTGCAAATACTCCTTAATGGGACAAAAATATGTACTTAATTATGCCTTATTAGTGGCTTCAGACCCACAGAAACAGTCCGATACAGCATCTCCTTATCGTGAACAGAGAAGTACTTGTAGGTGATGTGAAGGTTGGTGTCTGTCTTGGACATAATGATCATGAGGTGGTAGAGTTTTAAATTCCCGAGGACGTAGGGAAGGGGGGTCAGCAGAACTGCCACCTTGGACATCTGGAGGGCTGACTTTGGCCTGTTTAGGACACTAGTTGACAGAGTCCCTTGGAAGGTGGCACTGAGGAGGAAAGGAGTCCAGGAAGGTTGGACGTTGCTTAAGAAGGAAATCTTTAAGGTGCAAGAACAAGCCTTCCCGGTGTGCCAAAAGATGAGCCAGCAGGGTAGAAGACCGGCCCGGCTGAGCAGCAAACTTGAGCTGGAACTCAGAAGGAAAGGGAAAGTCTGTAGCCCATGAAAGAAGGGTCAGGCCACTCAGGAGAACTGCAAGGAATTCGCAAGGCTGTGCAGGGAGAAAATTAGAAAGGCCAAAAGCCCAGCTAGCATTTATCTGGCCACTGCCATAAAGACAGTCAAAAACGTTTCTATAAATACATTAACAGCAAAAGGAGGGCTAAGGACGCTCCCCATCCTTTATTGGACACAGGGGGGAACATAGCGACCCAGGATAAGGCAAAGGCTGAGGTATTGATTTTAAAGATCTCCCCAGGCTCCTGGCTGAGAAATTTCTTTTATTTGTTATCTAACAAAGAGATGAATACAACAGGTACCACAGGAACAGTTTCACAGGAGGCAAAGAAAGGTTTCTCTGTTCTTGTCACCTAACAAATAAAATGCACTTTTTTTTTAAAGGTGAAATAACAAATATTAATAAATTAGACCCAAACTAAACAAATCAAAGCCAGAATAACCAGGCTCAACAAAAGGCATTTCCTCCAGCCAGGAAGATGTCCTTGCAAGGCGGGTTGTATGCACCAGCGAGTCTGTCTTCACCCTGTGGGGCTTGTTCCACCCACACAGACAAGAGAGAAGTCTCCTCCACCAGCTCTGGCTGAGGCGTGGCTGGCCGTCCTTGCCGATCTGCTCATGCTCCACCACGGCACACGGGGAACCAGTCAGTGGGTCCACTGGGGCTGAGAGCTCAGCAGCAGCCGCCTCTCTCCTCTTCCACTCGTGCTCCTCGCTCCACTCCCTGGTGGGGAGCTGGAACCGGACCTGCTTGAGGCGACTGCTCCTCTGCCCTTCTCTATGCAGCATGGCTACCACGGCCACTCGCAGACACAGATGCGGTGCTGGTGATGCCACAGGACGCGTGGAAGCGCTCCTCCAGCTCCTGGGGCAGGGAAACCAGAAAGCCACCTCTCTCTACTCCTGCCACCTCCACAGTCGCTCCAGGAGTCCAAGCAAGAGCCAGCCCAGGTCCCTGTGACACAATGATGTGCCAGGGAGCAAAGGTTCCTGGGAAATGCTGCAAGCAATCAATGGGCTTCCACATGCAAATGAGTCCAATGACACCAGCCACCAACACAGCCTCAGGCCCTGGGCATGGGACCCTGAGGTTGCCAGCCAGCCCCTTCCTTCTGCCCAGCCCCTCCTTGCAGAGCCCTCTGCTTCCATGGCAACTGCACAGGCTCCCAAGGACACACCTCTGCCACCACGACCCCCACCATGACCCCCACCAACGCCTTCTCAGCCCCACGGCCAATTCCACAGCTCCAACCCCCTCTGGCCAGGGAAGTTAAGTCCTGTGGGCAACGTTTACCCAGAAGCTCCATGGAAACACAGGCATAACAAAGAAACTTTACAGACCGTAGAACCCACCTGGAAGAACAAAACCAAGATACCTACAGGCCCAAATGGCCCCAGACTAGTCCTTCCTCACCAGTCAGGAGACAAGGGAAGGACCTGGCAGGTGGCATCCCTTCTCCTCCGTGTCACACACACAAGTGATTCCTGCCTCAGCCTGTGGACTTTGTCTACTTGGACTTCAGTAAGGCCTTTGACACCGCTTCCCACAGCGTTCTCCTGCAGAAACTGGCTGCCCATGGCTTGGATGAGTGCACTCTCTGCTGGATCAAAAACTGGCTGGATGGCCGGGCCCAGAGAGTGGTGGGGACTGGAGTCAAATCCATTGGCGGCCGGTCACCAGTGGTGTCCCCCCGGGCTCAGTATTAGGACCTGTTCTCTGTAACATCTTTATCAATGATCTGGATGAGGGGATTGAGTGCACCTTCAGCAGGTTCGCAGATGACACCAAATTCGGTGGGTGTGTCGATCTGCCTTAAAGTCAGAGGCTCTACAGAGGGATCTGGACAGGCTGGATCGATGGGCTGAGGCCAGTAGTATGAGATTCAGCAAAACAAAGTGCTGGGTCCTGCACTGGATACGAGGAAAAATTTCTTTACAGAAAGGATTGTGGAGCATTGAAACAGTCTGCCCGGGTGAGTGGTAGAGTTACCATCCCTGGAAGGGTTCAAAAGACTCGTAGGTGTATGCTTAGGGAGAAGGTTTAGTGATGACCTTGCAGTGCAGAGTTGGACTCTATGATCTCCAATATCTCTTCCAACCAAAATGATTCTGTGAAAAATAATAGGTAAAACAATATGAAACATTATTTTATTACATATGTGCATTTGCTCTTCATTTGCTGTAGAAAGACACTTTCAAACTACTACATGCTTTTAAACTTTGTAGAGAAAAAAACCTGCCAAGTGTATTTATTTTAACTAGAAATTATTTGGAAGGACCATAAGTATGAGCAGCTGGAAAACATCTCTTCATTATTTTTCCATACATTTCTAATAATGAACTCAAATGATTTTAGCACCTTAAAAATACTCTGTTTAAACAGACTATGCGTAGGCAAATTTAGAACTGTACAGAAGTCCTGGAACACAGAATTAATGATGGGAAAAAACAAAGAGAAATGAGAGGTAGAGAGAAATAACAATCGTGGAATGAAAAGCTAGTTAAGGGACACGGAGAGAGTTAGCCCAGAGAAGTTCACATAGTAAAGGGTTTTGCAGCCTTGTAGGGATGCATTGAAGAGCAAGTGGTTCGTAATAATGTCATGTAACATAATTTGGGAGTCCGTGAGCCGGGGGAAAGCTGAGAACGAAATGACAAGAAGATAGGAGGGAAGGGGCTGGAGCAGCAGTGCGTGAGAGCACGGGATACCCTCTCTGCTGGGCAAACAGAATATCAGCCTTGTAAGAGCAGATTGTTTTCCCTCTACTCAAGTGTCAGTGCTGGGTAGCGGGGCAGGATGGAGAAAGAGCCCTTCCCATGCACGGCCCTCAGCAACACCTCCCAGGACCCCCCCGTCTCCTTCAGAGCCCAGCCAAGCCGTGTCAGCCTGTCCCTGGGCTCTGCTCTGCTGTAGCCTCAATGTTGAGATTTGCCTTTATTGTCTATGAGAAAAAAAATTAGTATCTTTGTAGTGACTAGGGTGGGAAAGTCGATGTTGCTTACATAGCTGAGGTGGCTCTGAAGGGGAGTTTACAGGTACGATTACCAGCTAGCTGTCTTCTGCGCCTCATTAGGGGGTTGGTACAAGCATGAGTCCAACAGGAGTAGAAGAATGCATTTGGCATAACAGGATGGGCATGGGTCTTGTTTTCAAGGTGTTTGCAGGAAGAGTGAAGCACTGGCAGCCCCGTGTGTGTCTGATCTGTACAGCTCGGGGGATAATAGTGTTGGTTCGGAAGAAGTTCGGGGTCTGCAGCCTCAGCTGTCTTCAGTTAGACTGTCTGCAGACTGTTTTGGAGGCTGTATCTTTCAAAAAATCTCCTGTTCAAAGGGCAATCTCGCATCAGAGACTGTATGGCTTTTTAAACTCACTGGACCTTTCTTAAGGGAAGACTGATTTCATAGTGTGCTTGAACAGTGCCTGGCACAAATACATTCTTTTGGATTACCTCTGTACAAGTACCTAATAGAAGTAACAAATAATGGATGTCCTGAAGAGCTCTGCAGATCGAAAAGACCACTGTAAACAAAATTGAAGATGTAGTTTAGGATCCTGGTTTTAAGAGATCTTCACCGTGCTCTGTGCTTTAATAGTGTATTTGAAGACTGATGTTGTGTGTGCCCATCAGTGAAACTGTGCAAATAACTTTATGCATCAAAAGAACCATTAAATAATTTTATAACCACGTCTAATTTTCCTTGAGTACTCCAGGCTATGAGGAACCTATGCTCTCAGTCCCAGCTCCGAGTCGTCTCCTAGCCAGCTCTGTTTTCAAAAGAGCCCCCCCACCCTCTCTCTTTTCTCTGAGGGTTTGGCGTTTTTTTTTTCTCCTGGCAATCTTTTTGCTTTTCAGGTTGTACCCACTGTTTATGCCTTTAATGATGTCCGAGCTTTCAGTGCCTGAGGAAAAACTCCTCTCCCCTCATAGCTGAGGGCAGTTGGAAGCAGGAAAGGAGAGAAAAAGCAGGGGGCCTGAATGATGCTTCCCTACAACATCTCACTAGTGATCCCTGGAAAGAGAGAGGCTGGGGTTCAGCCTTTCTGCTCCTCCTTCACTCATGAGTATCTACTAGGCTGTTGAATTTGCTGAAGTCCTCCCAGGATTTCCTTGTGGAGTTGAGAAGTCTTTCGCTTTGCTGCAACTCACACTTGAGTGAGTTCTTATTTTGATACCAGAATTTTATGATGAAAAGTTGCCTTGAGGATTCTCATGCAACTTTACTACATGTTTTGCAGCAGTACAGGGAGGTGAAGAAGTTACTCTGTGTTTGAAAAATTAAGGAATAAGTTAATTGCTAGTTGCCTGTAATTTAAGTAGCCGACAGCAGCAAGAGGGCCAACCAGAAGGGCAGAACGCTTCAGAAGATGTGTCATTTCTCTGTAAGGACACTGAAAGTTGGCAGTGCTGCCGCTGCTGTGCAGACTTCCTTGGAGCTGTCAGATGTGCAGTCCGGCTAAGTACAGTTTCCTACACAAAATGAAGACGGGAGATGGAGAGGCAAGAAGAACTAGGATTGCACCAAAGTGGAATTGCTGTGGCTCTTCCAGGGACCGTGATGATACTGAAGGTGCTGAGCTTGGTCGTTTTTCCTTGCAGGTGCTTCTGTATTTAATTTGCATATCTCCCAGTGAGAGCCTGGTGCTCTGGCACCTTTAATAGACAGCCAGAACACAGGGATTTGCTGTCTCTTTAATGAGATGGAAAATATCTGAATCTTTCTCATTTGACTGGCTGTTGTAATCCCTCTGCTCTGATTGGCTCCTGCTCTGCAATATTTTAACCTGTTTAACAAGCAAGAAAAAAAAATGCAACCTCAGCTCTTCATACCATTCAGCTGAAGTAGGAAAAACTCCAAAAATTACATGAAAGAGATGACGGGGGAAAAAAGCACCCCAAAAGGCAAAGCAAATGGGCTGTGAAACTGCTGATAGGGAAAAGGTTCTCATAAAGTGGTGAGTGTTCTGAGTCACTCGTCTCCTCTGAGTCCAGCGTTGCTCCTGTTGGCATCGACGGGACTTTCGGCAGTAGCGTGCGTGGGGGGCTGGTCGGGTCCTTCCCTTCTCTCCTGTTGGAGCTGTCTGAACTCTTTTCTTTCTAATGATGTGATTGTATTTACTGTGCTCTCAAACCTTCTCATTCAGTTTTGTGAGGAGTTGCCAGGCGTGCTGTGCCTGCCCCTGAGATGGTGTAAGACCAGCCCCCATTTTTTCCATGGAGGGTGCCACCCGGGAGCTCGAAGACTGCTGCTCCTGACAGGTGTTTCAGGTATCCCCTGTTACAGACCTGTGGACACCTGAGAAAGGTCTTGTCATCTCCAGGCTGTGAGAAACGTTATTGTCTCCCTGCTGCTGAGGACTGGGACCTGCTCCTTCCTGGGTTTACCACAGCATTGGCGGAAGAGCAGCCTATAAGACATACGGGCTAAACAACAAGTCTTTGCAATTTTACTCATATCTCTCCCAGTGTCTCCTCTTTTCTACCACTTCCCTATGCTCTGACTGGGAACCATCCAGCAAAAACCAGGTATGGAGGTTATGGAGCGAGTCAAGTTTGTAAACACTAAGGAGGGAGGCTACGTAAATCTGTTTAGGCAATTTCATGTTGGCAGTTGCCATGTGGCACTTAAATGCTGTGTAAGTAATGTGGGAATAATGACCAATGTGCTCAGTGTCAATGCTTTTAATTCGATTTTCTCTACCAAAAGCACTACAAAAATAACTTTGAGAAAGTAGACAAGCAAAGAGCAAAAATAATTGGCAGGCCTTATAATTTCTGTTTTGTTACAGAAATGGAAATCAAGATCTTTCTACCTGAAATAAAGCCCTTCTGATGAAGGCATCTGAGAGACTGCATAAGCAAGTTCAATTGTACAAGTAGCCATTCTTAAGGCAAAGTCGTGCTTCGAGGCCTTTGTTACCAGAATGACAAAATCTTCCCATGTGGTCTCTCTAATATTATCAAAAACGGCCCTTTGGAGTTTGACAGCTCAGGCCAGTGTTCCTTTGATCAGAAATGAGGTGAAGTGCTTGCATTAAAAAATGGTGGTTTATAGAAGATCTCGCAGTGGTAGAGCTAGTGAAATTTTCAAACACAAGAGTTTACTCACGTGGGAGTTCGGCTGGAGAAGTAGGAAAATCTGGATCTTTTTAACTGGAAAAGTTACTCCCTTGCATTTAGAAATAATGCTTCATTTTAAAAATGCTGTTAAGCACATTTTTAAAGATTAATAGGACAGGAAAACAAAATATTTCAGGTTGAGCTAAATATTCAGTTTGGCACCTAAAATACAGTTTCCAGTTCTGTACAGTTTGGGTTTTTCTTTCTAGAGTCACAGTTGGAATAAGAAGTGTTCATTTAGGTGAACAGAAGACAAGTTTTTAACTGATTTTTCTTTTTATCTATCATGCTAAAAAAAAAAAAAATCAGTTTGATGTGGCCAGATGGTCCTCAACAATTTAATTCAAGTGCTTTAGGAAGTCACCACCCTCAGCTGAGATCTGATAATTGGCCATGTGTATTCTCCTGTTTCAAATGCAAAGTGAAATGAACTTACCCTATTTACTGTTCTGGTAACATCTTAAGACATTTTCACTTAATTGTTTGTGTTTATATTTCCATAAGTAGTTTTTTTAAATTAAAGTGATTGAACTTTCGTGTTTAGGTAAGCTACAAGCCTGGTGGTGTTGATTCCCACTAGTGACATAATTTCTGTACTGAGAAAGAGAGGCTCACAGGCAAAATATCTTCTAAAGAAAAAGACCATGTATCTTCTGTCAGCATGTGTTAACGTTAAAGGGATGTCCAATTACAAGGCAAAGCTTGTCCCATGTTCAAATTTGCAGTTCCTGGCTATGTTAAAAAAAACCCAAACCCACCCAGATTAAATCTTTGAAATAAACCTGAGTCAGGTACATTGAGAAACGCTTCTTGCATTGGCATTCATGCCACTGAGCAAGGCTCAGGTACGACGCACAGAAATCTAAGGAAAACTGTTCAGGTTCTAACACCACAGAGAAGTACTGAAAATACTTCATATCTGAATTAAAATAGTAACTTTTATATCAGTGGTGGAACATGAATTTAAATGGAGTCGTTAGTGAAAACAATTTTGGGCCATTTCTTCAATGGAAGAACTGTTCTATTGGCTAGTAATTTTTTATTATTATTTTTTATTAAGTAGGACAAATGTCAACACTATCTATAGCTTATTAGGTTATCTGGTACAATTGGACAGATTCTGATTGAATTCC
>NW_010406281.1:0-5792 GCF_000710305.1 Buceros rhinoceros silvestris | reverse complement strand
TCCTGCTGGATGTAACCCTAAAATAACTTCCATGGTGCCATCGCAATTTTTTTACTACTTTGGGAACAAACAGCAAGCAGATGGTCCTTTTGCTTTCTATTTCAACACTGTCAGGAGGAATCACACATCGCTGATGAAACTCTTTTGGTTACTCTGTGCAACCAGCACAGTTGCATGGAAAAGGCAAGAGGAATAGACTGTCCATAGAGATACCTGGGTGGGTGGGTGTTGTTCTCAAGCATCTTTCCTTGGCTTGGCAGCCTGTACCCACTGTAAGAAAGCCAGGGCTGGCACCATCTCAGGGCTGTGCACCAAGCTTCCAGGCACTGCAGACACACAGGGCTTTTTAAAGGAGGAATTAAAGCTTCATCTCCATGATTTTGTTGCTACTGTTAACCATGGTGTCTCGAATAAGTGGTCACAGCTCTCACCACAGGGGTAAAGGGCTTCCCATACCATTCTCTCTTCCACTCCTCTTGCCAAGTCTGATTTGGAATCCATCACTCCAGAAAATTCTGCCGGTCTAGTGCCCCTTTGAGATTAACATGTTTGAATGAAATACAAGGCAGTGCAACATTTGCCTCCCCACATCAAAGCAATGTGTTTCTTTCTAAAACTGACCTGCAGACACGATGTCTTTTATACAGGGTGTTTGCTTCAGGCAGTGTTTCCTAACAGAAAAAAAAAAAAAACCCAAACCCAAAAAGAACCAAAACCCAGGATGATCAATAACAAGCTTTTACTATTTACCTTAGTATCTATTTTACCTACTGTCTCTAGTAAGAGAAATTCAGGCTAGAAGGCATATACATTTCAAGGCGCTGTAATATTCTATGATACTGCATCAGATTCAGGGTCACTTTTCTTCGGTATCTAACCTACTGCTCATTTATACTATTAGACTTATTTTTAATTTAAGACAATGTGCTGCAGTGTATCTTGGAGATTATAGTTGTAAAAAATGATGTGCATGATCTCCACAGTTTCAGCTTACTTGAACCATGTTGTCATGCCGCAGGACAGAGAGCGAGCTCCGCTTTAAGGGGCACTAGCTGTCAGCTGGTCCACGCTAATGCCAGGTGGACAAAGCAGCTTATGATCTTGCTCTCCTTTGATTTAAGGAGGGAATATACTTTGAAGATGAAAATGACTCAGTCAAAGTCAGTTCACTAGTGCCTCGGTTTGTAATTCCGCTCTGGTCTTCCCATGTGCATTCCCCATGCCATTCAACTACTGTTACTGATTTTTAGGAACTTCTGTAAAGAATTTTGACTTTGCATATGGTGAAATGGGGGAGATCTCGGAGTTTCTGCCTTCCTCTGATCGCTTATTTCTTCTGTGCGAGTCACAGGGAGAGCAGGGTTTAAACAGCCAACTGCCGTACAGTCACACGGAGCCTGTCTGTATTTGGATTGATGTCTAGCAGCTACACTCATCGGGATCATCCTCAGTCAGACTGTAATTACAGCATTCAAACAGTCTTGCTTTCCTGCTGGATGGACTCTGGAGTCACATCACTGAACTTTCCTGGTCTAACGAAACATACTATTTGCTTCCCACTGCTCAAGCAGGGCTTCAAGGTAGATTTTAAGGCAAGTTGAAGCCATGCCAGTTTTTAACACAGTCACAAAGAGTTAACCTCCTTTGCAAACATGGAGAAGGTGGCTTCTGCTCTTGTTATAGCTACAGCATTGTCACATGGAATGGGAATATAAACCTGCTGCAGAATCTTCATTCAGAATAACTGGTATAATTGAAAAGACAGGGAAGGGTTTGGCATGTGAGTTTCCTCAATTTTTGAAAATTTTTCTGGCTAAGGAATAGGTGAGTTTGTGTTGAAGACATTAAAGCTTTTCAAGTCTTTCCTTGCTAGAGTTATGTTGCAACATGGTTGAGACACCTTCAGTAGGAAGGTTCTCCACGTTCAAAAAGCCCATTGGTTGAGAGCTCATGGCAGCTGAAACTGAAACCCTAAAATGGCCTAAACACGGCAACTTTGGTTCTGAAGGCATCATCTGGAAGTTTTCCAGTTTGCTAATGGAATATTAGTTTATTCATGTTTACATTACACTGCTTTGTGTGCTTCAAGGTGCTGATGCCACAGTCCTGACAAAACTACTGGTGTGGGTGCAGCTACTCTTCTTCTTGGCAGGATGCTGTGTCTGCTCGAAGGAGCACAAGCAGCGTGATTATGCTGGCAGAGCAGTATGCAAGAATGCTCTGTGGTGTGGACAAGCCTTTCAACCACTGATCTGATCTAAACTGCCGGAAGTTAATAGTTGTACTGACTGCAGTCTCTTTTGGACTAGAGCCTGAAATGCCCTTCATGTGCTTCCCAGAGGGACAGGTCTTGCAGGAAGAGGAAGATGGTTCACCAGCACTGGTGCAGCTGACTTTCTGGGACACCTGGAAAGTGTGGAGTGAAAATGGCAGGTATATGTAATTAATGTGACTTGAAAAGGCTCGTGTTTGCACCTGGTCACACCGTGTTGCTCCTGGAGCCAGTCTCAGACCACTCTTTGTGTGGAGTTGTATCCAAACACAGAGAAAGTGCACACCTTCTGCCCCTATGAGCCGAACCACAAGGGAGAGTGTTGCCTCATACGCAGATGCAGTGAAGCTTTTGTAAGTCTCTTGTCTATTCCAGTGATGCACAAAGCAAAGTAAATGTCCTTGGAAGAATATTATGATACTTCTAGGAGAGGATTTGAAATTTTCTCACTTGGTGGTCAGTGACGCAGCATCCTCTAGGGAGTCGTCAACTGACAGTTACGTACATTTACTCATTTCTGCAGAGCAGCTGAATAGGAGAAAAGGTTTGTATATTCCTGTTTCAGGCAGCTTTGGTTGTTTGGGGTTTTTTGGTTTTGTTTTTTTTATAAGATGGCCTGTGCCCGAGAAAACAAACTAAACTCTTCTCCAACCCAAATATCTCAATGTGATATAAATACCATCCCACAATTTAGCATTGTTAATTAATATGTACTTTCCATTACCTTCCTTTTGGAGAGTTCATTATCTTGAGGAATGTAACTCTTCATTCAAACATTTCATTTTGTAGCAGGAGAAAGAGACGGAGGCGCAGAAGAACTACTTTAACTGGATTGTGTAACAATGGCTGTGATAATAATTGTCTGGGAGAATCATATGGAGGTAACAAAGGCCTCACAAAATGAGTACGTTACAAAGACTTTTTTATGATTGAAAAGTAGCGACGTCCTTAAGAGAGAAAGAGAAGTAGGAGTTGGGTGATTTTGTAGGAAAATGCAAAGATTACTCTGAAGTTTGTCTTTGTACAGGGAAGACGTTTCCTTAGGATTGCCAGAGAAAACCTTGTACTTTTCTTTTTTTGTTTCCCCACCCTTATTTCCACAGCACATGTTTCTTTTCTTGTTCTAATTCCAGTGAGAGGCTGAGCTGGCCAGCCTGACCTGTTCTCCACCAATTTTGTATCCACGAAGTATTTATGTATGAAGTGGAGTAGCTCTGTGGCTTTCTTTGGCTGCTATGCCAGCATGATTTATCTCTGCACAGCCAGCCTGTGCCATATTTATTTTGGTCTAGCCTTGCTGCCAGTACATCACCCTTTAAGGATCTAGCTGTGCAAACAGAGCCACGTGAGGTGGTCTAGGGTCTCCGCTGAGTTTGATGGGAAGAAGTTTGGGGGACATAAAGGCTTATTTAGGGAGATAAAGAGGAAAGCAGAGAGGCAGAAGGGGTTTACTAGTTATTCTGGGCACCATCACCATGACAGCTACCTATTATTAGATCTATCACATACACACTTACTTTCACATCATGCAGGCAGCTGGTCTACTAGTTGAAAGATAGTTTTCTGTCCCTTTTAAAAATATCTGAGACTCCTTGTTGGATCCACTTGAGAAGCAGATTCAACCGTGTTAGTTTTTTCTTAACTAATAAGTTATAGTCGCGAGAAGTCTGTTTTTCTTATCATTTATTTCTGCTGAAAGGTTGCACTTGCTATCACCATTTGGAACACTGGAGCTGTGTGTACTGAACACTGTGTTCGGAAATTCTTATTTTTGTCACCAAAGTACAGCTGTATCTTAAGGGTAGTACAGAATTAGAATACGGTATAATAAAGTACTGTAAGTTGTTACTACACATTATACTTAGCACCTTGGTATGTGGAAATGTGCTACTTACACACCTGGATAAAAGGAACAAAAAACGAAGAGAGAACTGTCATCGTCAATGCAACTAGTAATTTCTTCCTGTAGTTGGTGACTCCCCAGATGACCATGTTTCCGTGGCTAGTGTTAATGTTAGGCACTTTAAAGGGATGAGAATGCGAGAGGAAAAATCCGCTTTGAAAAGCAGTTCGTTTTGCTGAGAGGGCAGGGGTTGGCTGGATCAGCTCTCTGAACTGGCTGACCACATAAGCGTAAGTGCTGCCGATGCAGGGAAGGTGGTGGTGGGGAGCAGGAGTTTGTGAATGGAAGCAGGAGAGAAAGCAGAGCATGGTGCTGCAAGCTGAGGCACTGCTGCGGTACAGCACCTGCCTTTGTGGTGGAGGTGACTCTTGATATGAAGTGCCACCACACCTCATTTCTCTGGGCCCAGCTCCAGAGCGGAACTTGCAGCCTTTTACGTGCAATGCTGGGTCACAAATGCACTGTGGAGGGAAGAGCTAGGGAGCTGCTGAATAAAATCCATCAAAGTCAGAAAGAATCTCCTTAAGGTTAACAAGAAGCTCTGAAGAGAGAGGCGCTTCTTGAATCCCATCCCTGTCTGAGTTCTCAGGCAGCATTAAGGACCCTTTGGACTTCAATTTGGAAGTCTCCTTCTGCGACAAGTATCTAAAGTCTCTCTTTGCTAAACTGGGGATGGTAGAAACATTGAAGCCCACCTCCCTATGGATTTGTGAGTCCTCTCCCAGTCCACTACAATGACCCTCACTTCCTCTTCTGTTCCCCCATTGCAATATGGCTTTTGTCCCATAAGAAGATGATTTCCCAGTTGCATGTTCCATGCTTCTCCTGACCAAAGTCCGTGGTTGGGGACAGCGTGGTTACTACCATGTCCCTGCATTCCACAGACAAGCCACGGCTTCAGCTTGCTTCTCTAAGCAGCCCTGAGTCACTGAAGCTGGCTCGGAAAGAGAAGACGAGGGACATTGGTTAACAACAGAAGTAGTATTTAAGTATGCACTAAAATTGGAAGCAGTGGTTTTTACAGTGGGCAGAGGGAAATTAAGAAATCCTAATCTTAATCTCATTTTGATTACAAGGTTTGTAATTCATGTAAAAACCAGGGCAGTCCTGAAATGGGAACAGCAGGTTCCACACACCTGCCCTGCCTGCCTGCTGGAGCTCTAGTGAGGCTGGTGGCAGCGGGGCTCTGTCTGGTGGACAAAAGCACAGAGTCTCTCATATTCCTCATGGTTTCTTCTGAGCTGGAGATCCAGGACCTCCGTGGTGGCATGGGCTCCCGGTTTCCCCTAAGCAGTGCCTGAGAGGCAGAGCTGCCTCGGGGATGCCTGTGCAGTCCCCATTCAGGGAACACTGGGCAGAGATGCTTTTCCAGGGCTGCCTGTTCATCTCGGCAGATGCTCCTTCCTTAACCCTTCCTCTCTCTCCCATCCCCCTAAACAGACCCTTTCCCCAGTCAAAACCTGTTTTCCCCAGCCAGTCACTAAATCAGTCGGATGCGTCTCCCTTCCCCCACCTGACACGGTGACGATGAGTGCCTGCAGTTCATTCCTTTCATGCCGTCTCTGCCGGCTGCTGGATCGGTTGTTAAAAAAAAAAAAAAAAAATCAAAAAACCCAA
>NW_010406280.1:13950-68727 GCF_000710305.1 Buceros rhinoceros silvestris | reverse complement strand
GGACAAGAGGAAACGGCCTTAAAGTGTGCCAGATGAGATCTAGTTTAGATATCAGGAAGAATCTCTTTATAGAGAGGGTTGCGAAGGACTGGAACAGGCTGCCCAGGGAGGTGGTGGAGTCCCCATCCCTGGAGGTGTTTAAGAGATATGTAGATGTGGCACTGAGGGACATGGTTTAGGGACCCCGGTAGTACAGGTTGAACAGTTAGACTCAATCTTAAATGTCTCTTCCAACCAGATGATTCTGTGATTTCTTTGTGTGATCTCTGCAGTTATTTAGGCAGTATTAGTGCCTGCAATATGTGGCAAATTGACACAACTGCAGAGCTGCGTAACACAATGGACAGGTAAAAACAGAGAGGATTAAAACAATTTGCTTTTCAACACTGATGGGAAGACCTACAAGCTCTAGTAGCACTGCCTGTCTTAGATATCCGCATGACAAACAAAAATCCTATCAGACTATCCCACAGAAGCCCTGTTGCCGTATCACACTAGATGGTATTTGCTCTTACTGATTTTTGAAGTCATGGAGATACTGTTTTAAGACTCAGAAAATGTATGTGCTGATAACTCTTGTATTTTGCTCATGAGTATAGCAAAAAACCTACCGATCTGACATTTTGTCTCTTTTCTCACTTGATTTTTTTTTTTTTAAATGTTTCAGACAGAAAAGTGAGAACTGTTTCATTGGAACAGGAGAAAGTGGGAAAGGGAGGCAAGTGTTACCCAAACCTTACCTTATATGCTCACTTGCAGCTTTGTCCTTTACAGTAGAGGAGTGAGAAGAATGAGTTTTGTCTTCAAATAGATAAGATAATGGAGTTTTTATCACACCTGTAAAAAACCCCACAAATAAGACACTTATAGTCACTACAATTCAGATATACTCCTACAATATGTTATAATTACCTTCCTGTTTCTGCCTGTCTGGAAGAAGGTACTTGTTTGGAATAGTTAGGTAGCACCTCTGTAAGCGGCGCCGCTCTCTGTTTGGGCCCTCTGTTGGATCCAGTTGCCAAGAAGTTGGGTAATAGACTGGGTCATACCAGAGTGCTCTGAAAAAAAAAAAAGTTAGGAGTTCGGCAGCAGAGGCAGTATATATGCTTTTATTAATTCTGTTTTTCTTTAAATAGTAGAAAGGCAGAACTTTCACAGTAATACAGTGGGCAATTATTTTTGAAAAGGTATCAAAAGACTGAATTCTGTAGTTTATTTCATGTGCTATCCCACTGTCTACTTACAAGCTATTACCAAGACTGCTCTTCAAGTGACTAATTCTGAGGAAAACAGCAACACGATGAATTGAATACTTCATTTTCAAAAGTCATCTGCTGCAAACATGACATAATAATAGTTCTGTAGTGGTAAAAATACCATTGTTTGGTTTCTTGTCAAGAATTACCATCTCTTGCTCTGTGCAGATTAGTGAACACAGCATCTGCATGCTAATACAGATAACATTACCCAAAAATGTTTTGCAACTCCATCAACGAAATGCAAGATATGAAAACTTTGACATTCTTCATTCTATCAGGCACAGCAAAATGTATCTGACAAAGAGCCTGTCTACAATGGTACAGGAAGACTGCTTGGCTACTCACAATAAAAAAAAAAAAATCATAGATTAAATCAAGCATTTTACAAGCCTTTAACAATCAGGTAATTAGAAATACTAATAATTCTAATTTTAATATCATCTAATTCATGTGCCTCTAAGCAGAAGGGGAAGCACATGACAGGCACTGAGTCCCTCTCCTGCTTTTTTCACCGAGATGAGGGAACAACGTACCGATCATGAGTAAGCTGCTGAACAAGTTCCTGCCAATGTCTGCTGGCACTTAGCTCTGCCTTGTACATGCCTCTGATGTGCTGGATTACTTTCTTCCTTTCCATTCCTTGTGACAGAGACACAGCTTGTGTGATGTCTCCAGCTATTTTAGAAATATCTTTAGATTTGGTATCCAGACGTTGAAAGAGACTGAGGAAAAAGAGTTGTGCTTTCAAATGTCAAATAAACACACTGAAAAGGGAAGACAAGGCACCAACAACCCTTAAGACACAATCAGTTCGGCAGTAAATATCCATAGTTCTTGTTACAGCAGATGCAGAGCAACTTAGCCTACATAATTTTCACAAGACTTGAGTACCTTCTGCTTTTTAGCCTTCAAAAAAAGCTATTAATGGTGGCCAAAGACAAGACAAGCCAGTCGGAAGATCAATGGCTTATGTATTAGCAAACTTTACTAATTAATGTATGAGTATACTCATTACAACAAAATCTCAAGCAAGAACAGTAATTTACTACTGCTCAAATCTCAAAGTTATTCACAGTAAAGTCTTATCACTTATATGGACAGATCTGACTAAGCTGACCTTTATGGGTACTACAGTTTCCTACATTTAAGCATGTTGTGTCTGCATTTCAGATCTGATTTTTGTGTGGCAAAGCCTGAAATGTAAATTAATGGAAAGAATCTCTTAATCTACCACAAGCTACCAAAATTTACATTTACACCAAGGAGCAGCAGTCTCCATAGCTCACAAAAACGTTCAAATACTAAGTTGAATATAATGATACTCTATTTGTTGAAGATCAGGGTTAGTTACAGGGACATTTGCCTTACGTTTAATTGCACAGACCACAGCAGCAGGAGAGGTGATTGGACAGACACAACAGCTGTAAAACTAAGGGTGAAATACCAAACGTGCAAAAGACAATTTGGTATTCTGAAGTTCACCAAATGCTGTTTACTATACAACCTATCAAAAAGCATATACCTATCTATGATAATCATATAGGCAACTTTGCAATGGGGTGTGCTGAACAGAGAACACTTACAGAGTCCAGAGAGCCCCTTTAAGATAGCACTTACTTTTGCCGATTATTAGCCATTGTCTTCTCCCAAGCAGCTTTGTTTACACCTTCCTCCATCTCATATTTCTTCTGATCCTGAATGGAAATTTTAAATGTTACTTTTTTTTTTTTTCCAGAGGGAGAAGATAAGAAAGTAGAGGCTGAAGGATATGCCATTTTAAAAAAAAGGCTGACTGAAAGAACTGTTCACCTGATATTTTCATAGCACTTAAAACCAACAAGGCTTCCTTTAATGCAGGTTTATTATATTTAAATGTAATTTTATTTTTTTTTAAACCATAAGAATAACTTTTTCCATGACAACGAGAGACACTAGTAGTTGGGTTAATTAATATATTTAACCAAGAAGCATTAACATGTGAGTTTGCTGTGAAGCACTGAGTATAGTGACAGAAATATTCAGAACCCAAAGAATCCCCAATAGCATAAGCCATGAACCAAGCAAACAAAACTGCTGTCTGCAGTAAAAATGACCCCATATAACAGACAATTATCTCAAACATACCCAGTTTTGAAAGAAAAGATTTTATTCACAAACCTCTTTCAAAGCTTTTATGAGATCTGGTTTTGGTCGTGGGCTCAGAGGAATACATTTATAGCCACAACATTTCAATGTATTCACAAAGTCTCCTGCTGCTCTTTGTTCTTCCTTGGTCATTTCATCCCTGTGATTGTGCATTAACTCATATAAATAGAGCACTAATTTGGGTCCATGCTAGAAGATGAGAAGAAGGGAAGAGGGTGACAAAGATGTATGGTCATTCTTATTTCCACAATACAATACTGAACAGTTTTCTCTTCCAACTTTATTCCATTTTCTAGCCAGCTTAGTCAGATTTTCTTCTACCAGTTTTTCGGTGATTTAAAGAAAATGGCTGCTTTCATGTTTGAGGACAAACTTCTATAAAACTAGAAAGAACATGATGAGTTTAATCCTCCACATGATAAAACATACCCCAACATCTTGTAACTTCAAATGGCTTATAGGAAAGCTAAGTTCCTTTTCCAAGTACTCAGCTCCTGGAGCCTTGTTAACACTTTCAGGAAATACATGCCAGATACTCATAATTTTACCTGCCAAGAATGCTACGCCTTGTTTGAATAATCAAGTTATAGCTGACATATAATGAAGTTAAAGCAGACACAGGACATAAATGCACTCAGTATGACTCTCCTTGCACAAGCCATTGCTAGCCTAGCTTTTTCCTTACTGGCAAAAGTGTTAATTGAATAATGTATATGTGATTAGAAAAAAAACATGTGTCATAAATTCATCCAATAAGTATTTTTCTCCTTAGCATACAATGACTCAAACTATGGCATGTCTTACATTATTTCATTCTTGCAGGTCCTGAAGATCTCAACTGATTCCTACCTGATTCTTGATCATGGTTTTAAGAAAAGCTTTCTCTGAAGCTTGCACTAAAAGTAAAAATCGAAAAAGCTTCTTCCTGACAAACCCAGAAGAGCAGGGAGAAACTATTCAGCTATTTGAATTAAGAACATAGATTACATAATCTCACTTTAAGAATTAAGAAAGGGTAAATAAGAAAAGATAGAGTACTGTTTTGACTGAGGATTGACTGACTCTTAGAAGATCTAGTTCTACAAGTTTCAGACAGTCTGCATGTAGAGTTCCAAGGCAAGGACAATTCCTTCATTAATCTGCTTTAGCACCCTCAGTAAAATTTTCATGTTAAAACTAGTACCACCTTTTGTTTCTGCACTACACAGGAGATGTGATGTTTGGTATGCTACAGAGTCAACGTATCCAGACAATGTTACCTTGCCTATTACAAAACTATCGACCCTCAGGATAATATAGCTCTTGCAGAGGTACACACAGGCATTTTATGTGACATAACTTTGTCATTACACTAAACGCTGCTAAAACTGCAGTGAACAACTTCAGCCAATTCTAAGTTATTGTAAAATTTTAAAAAAAATGAATAAAGGTTTTATAAACTTCTCTCAAACACTCTTGATCTTACTTGCAAAGTTGGGCTAAGACAGTCACGCAAAATCTCTTGATGGTTTACTTCATGTACCACTTCCAAAACCTGCTTTCTCTCTTGCAGTGGCCTTGCCGGAGACAAATTGTGTACAAGAAGCCTCCCGAGTTGTGTACGAAACGTGTCCTTACATGAGAAGAGGATTCTCTTCCACTGCTGCTTTGGTGTGTTCATTCTGCTGGTGCCCTAAGTAAAAGAGAACATTTTTAATTATTATAGGACTTCCTTTTACCAAGTTTTCCACATTATAAAGCAAACATGGTTAATGTGATCAAAATGTAAGACAATAAAGATTTCTCTACCAAAATAAAGAGTTCAATTTTAGTTGACTAATTATTATTCTAATTATTATTATGGGTTAAAAGGCGTTATACTAAAAGAAGGATTTGTTCAGTCTAATAAAATAATAATCTCTTTCCTCATTCTGCCAATATTAGGAATGAAGCTTCTAGCTAAACTAGATATTCAGAGGGAGTACACAACGATCCAAACAGTGATAATTGTGATGTAGAAGGTTTAAAAATCAAAGGGGTTTTTGTTCGCTTATTTTAATGAATAGCCCTTCTACATTAATCACTAGTTTCTGAACGAATTACACCCCAAAAGAATAGAAACCAGGCATTGGATTGAGATTCTTGTGCTCACAAAAAGAAACCTGTCATCTTTGAAAAATGTAAGTACAGCATGATGAAAAGATAACAGACCCAAACTTAATTTTCTAGACCTAGAAAGAAAATTAGGTTGAGCTACCTTTTATAAAGATGACCTAAGAGAAACAGAGGCAAGAAGCAGTAAGTTAAGATTGCCAATTAAACCATTTCAAATTACTCAAGGGAAACTTGATCATCTTGGAAGGGCTGACAAGCTAACACCTGTGTGCTAAAAGCTAAAACTCTCAGCCCTTTGGCAACAATTGACAGTTACCCTTCTCAACTCTAAAATATATTATAGACACACGCTACTCAAACTCTCCATCATCTGTAGATGCGCAGCAAATTTTTTTTTTATTGGCTCCAGCAAACTTAAACCTTGATGTTTAAGAGACAAATGGAATTTGTGGACTGCACACACATTGTCTATTTAACCTTTGTGTGCGTGCTCAAGAAGCAGAATTTTGCTAACTGTTATGGTAAAAATCAGAATGTATGCATTTATTATTTTATAACTGCAGAATAACTGGAAAGCTAAACAGAGTTTTTAATGCCACAGCTGAATTGAGAGAGACAGCAAAAAAGCATTTCTGGACAGAAGAATTTATGCATGAAAAGTTCCTGATAATGGAACGTTATTAAATATGCTTTAGTGTGGACAACATCTAATTACTTACAATGGATACTTTGATTCCTTCCACCAACATCTTGAACATTTCTTTAAGAAAAGGATTTATTCTGCTAGGTAGTTCTTGTTGGCTTTCCTCTTCAGGAACTTCCAACTGGGATGCTGAAAGTCTGCATTGACTTGTGTTTTCTGTTATACCCAGTATATCAAGGCACTCTTCAGTAGATGCTTAAAATTTAAAAGGCATATATTGATCAGTACCATCTCAAGCAAGACAATCCCATTATCCTCTAACTGGCATTAAATCAAATACTCTCTTTACTTCTATATTTACCATACTTTTTCTCTCGCTTCTGTGGAATTTGAACTAGCCCCCAAAGTCATCAAGTTTTGCTAACAAATGTAGCCATTTCATAGAAACATGCAAACTGAGGTATTTTAAGAGAGCAGATGCTCCCTTTGGCAGACTTAAATCTTATGTAATAACTCAGGCAGTTAACACATGAATTGACTAATGTAAAACTAAAACAATTTGTTCACTTCGTTCAGATAAAAACTGTATCCAGATTGCCTGTTACGTAATACTGAGAGGCAAATCACCAAGAGAATGATGTTTTATGGTTATATCCATTAAACCAGCATCAATGGTATTACTTTCCTCTCAAACATTTTACCACTCCAAAAGCAAGAATCCATTTTTCCATACAGCACTACCCTGGCTCTGTCAAAACAGTAACAAACGAAAAGAAATCCTACCTAAATAAATGAGCCTGTTAACAGCTAGAACAGTCAGCCTCTGTAACCTTTGTACAAACTCAGTCTCAGTGGCTTGGATAGGATTTTCTTGGCTCATTCTCCGCTGCATCATCATGTTGAATTCCTCACTTGCTAGCGAGCGCATTTTCATCAGCAGAGCATCAGACTGAGCAAGTGAAAACTTTCTGGAGCCTTTAAGTAGAGAATCATTAGTAGCATCCTACTAATAGCACAAGAAATTAATCACTCAGCAACTGCTTTCGCCCAAAGAATTGACATCATTTAAGGAAACAAAATCTTTGAAATACATTAATATTGAAGGGAACATAACTGTCATTTGAGTTGAGTGTTTGTCTCTTTTCAAAGCTTTTCTGTTTGGAAATACATAAAATTCAAGAAGTGATACCCTGAAATGGGTTAGTCTCAGGATCAGATTTATTGTACACCTTGCATATTTTTTTGTAAAGTAGATTCTTAAAAAGTTACTTCCGTATCTGTTTTTACTGTATAATTAGGACAAAGGATTAAAAATTAGTGATACAACAACAACAAAAAATTTACTAGGCCAGTGGAAAGGGGCCTTGAGAGCTGACCATATCAAGAGAAACATTCCCATAATATAGGAATAATGGTAGGAACAATAGCGGTTTATATTTTAAAAAAAAACTCAAATACATGTCAGATTTTTAAATTATGTCTTCTGCAAAATCTTAAATGCAGCTTTATTTATACAAGAGATATAACATCTGTTTTCAGCCAGAAAACTCCAAAACCTTTGTAAAATGATTCACAAGCTACGAAATACAGGGGAAGTACTACTGCTAAACCTAGAACTGCACAAATGTTTTATGAGCACAACCATCTGGGAATCTCATACTCCCAACTATAAATTTGAAGTGCCAGATATTTGCTTCAGGATGATCATTAATTGTAAGTTGTGCAACAACACAATCCCCACACCATAGCTGTGTTAAAGTTACAAGCACTAACTTTGTTTTAGTATTTCCTTACTGTGAAGTTGGCTATTGAAACCACTATAAATTACTTTAAAAACGTCTTTACTAAGCAACTTGTCAGTTCAAGAGAATCCCAAAACAGTAATAGCTGGCTTTAGACACTGCAGGAGAATAAGGTGACTGAGGTTTCGTTTTCATACCTCACTACTTCCTTCTCCTCATACAAAAGCCCCACAAGTTCAAAATGGGTACGCTATTCTAAAAATAAATCAATATATTGATTCATAAAGCCAATCCACAGGAAAAGCAAAGCAACACAACTCATTTGTTGTACCACTGAAGTTACAGTTTTGAAGTAATATATACAGGAGAAAGTACAAGAACACTACACTTTTGCTACTCACCAGCAATGCCTTTACGCTTTTGAAACATTGCATGATGTGGTGCAGATGGTGATGGGACTGAACCAGTCTGCTCCTGAGCATCTTTGTTTGCTGTAGTTTTTATTAATTCAATAGCTGCTTGAAGAACTCTTAACTGCAGAACAACTGCCATATCTGCAGAGAGAGGCATACAAAGGACTTATGATATTCTTTACACATCTTTGAGAATTTTTACCAGATGTTTGTGAAAAGTAAAAGAACACAAAATGTGTCAAGTCTTCCAATTCCATGGAAGTCACATAGAAAGTCACCTCACTATTCCACAGATACAGACAGTACACAAGGGAGTTCTCATGGAAAAGCCATTGAATTTGATTGTTCTGAAATAAGCTAAATGCATAGAACATTCACACTGAAATACCCTCAGTGAAATTTTAGTCACTGCTTGTTCACATTAGCAGTACACAATTATTACAAGGCAGGCTCCTGAGGAAAACTACTATGAGAACCACTTAGAACAGAAAGAAGATCCATCAATACAAAACTCCCCCTTCTCCCTCATCAGGAAAATTAAACAAAAGTAAGTGGGGAAGTGATTTAGTTCTCCAGTCCCATGACCCCAAAAATAAACAGATAACTTACTTTGCATCCTTGCATTTTTACTGTTTTGAAGATGACCCAGCAGCACAATGAGGTCTTCGATAACACGAAAATATTGAGAACCTGAGGAGCTGCAGGCATGAATTGCAACTGCTACCAGCAGCTGTTGTATATCGCATGCAAGTAACTTGTAGTCATTCAAGAGAACGCTGTAAACAAAGTTGTAGTTACCACAAACATGACAACTCTAGAAAATTGTAATCCACAACAAGACTCATTGCTATTCCCCTTGCTACTTCTACCAACTGTATGTAATATTATATTATACTTCACATAAAGATGTGACTGCTGAAGGCTAGAAAATCGTAATCAAGGACACCTCTTCACTGTTAAGTTTGGCAGATTTGGATGCCTGCAAATCTTAACACATTCTAACATTAAAATTGTAATAAAGTTCTGTTGGAAAAGCAACAATGTATTATGAGATGTCTAAGTTAAAGAACAGGTCTGAAATCCTGTATATCTCAAAAAAGTTCAGGTAATCTCTTTTTGCAACCATGCTTATCTAAAACTATACATAAAGGAAATCTGTCTCTTTCTTCAAGGTATCAATAAATGAAAGAAATTAACAAAACCACAACTCTCCTTCCTTTACTGCATAATCTTTAAGTACAGAACATTCATAATTAATGAAATCACTTAAATTACTCAATCTCAATTATTAAATCACAGGCAGCATGGGAGAGGCTTTTCCTGCAGTTTAAACACTGGCTATAGATAGAGTAGAATGCTACCATCTCCTGAGTCTTTATCTTAATGTTCAGGTGAGCGGTATTAGGAAAAGCATCGAAGCACACAGAGTGTGATAAACTTGCATTTTCAAATGCCATTTCACTTGAAAGTTTAGGGTATGAAAAGAGTATTTTCTACTCCATTGTTTGAACTAAATATCTAAACATTAACTTTCACTTACAGGTATAATTAAAACTGAAAACCTCAAAACCAAATGTTATTTTGTACCTACTCTCTGGCCATTTTAGAAAGTAGAACAAATAGAATACAGTAATTTTGCTAGACTTAAGGTTGTGCCTGGGCTATTTTATTGCAACTGATACAATACTCACTTTGTTTCCAGTCCGTTCAGAGCAGCCATTGTATTACACAACACGTACAGCAGACCATTATCAAGCAGTAGGTCTGCAACTTTTGAGCAGGAATTTATGATTTGCAGCAGGAGACATAAGCAGTTATGCAGCAGAATGTTATCATACAGAGAGTTCTCTATAAGACCCAGAACAGGAATGACACACCATTTCTGAAAGAGTCCAACGTTCTTGACATCTTCCAGATCAAATCTATTAACATAAACATAGGTGAGTGACACCCTTAAAATAACAACCTAGTATATGCAACTAGAATACCAATCTATGCCAGTGCTTTGGCAAAACTGCACATGGCAATTTCCTGCATTTCACTGCAGTAACAATGCCCATCCACTGAAAGAAATAACAAAATAAACACTTCAAAGAGCCACATGGAAATGAAAAGTACAACTGAAGCTTCAGCTAACCACCAACTGTCTACAATAAAGACTTAAGTAAAACAGAGTTATTTTTTTAATCCTTAAAAAAGTATGACACATCATCTTTCCAGTAACAAATATTACAACTGGCACAGGTACTACCAAGAAACCAGACACAGCTTGTCGTCAATATAATAATACACTGACAGCAGGTTTGATACCCTATATCCATTACTGCTTCAGTTTAAGTTGGGCAACTTCTGGCTTGTTGCAGTTGTAGAATTCAGAACAGTGCTCCAGACCTTGTATCACTTAAGCTCAGAATAGTAATCCAATTTCTTAATGCTCATCAGCCCATCACATGACCATTATACACAATCCTAAAAACCTGAGACATTAGAATTACCTTTCCAGCTCCATAATCAATTCTGAGGAAATAGCAGTTCTCACTTTTGGGTCTAGTTAAGCAACCAGGTTTCAGTCTTGAGTTAAACAGGAATGTTTTGGGGGGTGAAAATAAGGCCAACAAGCAGAACTAATTTTGCTACAAATCCTGCAGAGGCAGCAACTGAGAAGGAGTTTTCTGCAAGATTTTTGCACTGCTGACTATACTTAGATGCACATTCTTTCTCCCTGTACTATCATTACACAGACTAATTCTAAAAAAAATAATTCACTTGGATAATTGTCTGCTTAAAGGTAATCTCCTTTTCTATCAATATGAGGTAGCTCTTTGGTTCAAGGAAATGATGTATTTGTGGGATTTTCCCTAGAGGAAATAGGTATTTAAACTCAGAGCCAAGCCAAGAAAGCACCTGTGGCATTAAGCTCTTTAATCACCTACCAAAATCCAGTAGTAGAAGTCTAGTGACTACTACTTAAAGCTTCTAAGGATATAAATCAGAGTTTCATGTAGCATCAGAAACAATCTAGGAAGAGTTAAACTCTGAGCCCCTGAGGCCCTCCAAAGGACTGAGGGTTTAGAAGATCACAGCTGACAGCATCCACTAGATGAAACAGCTTAAGGGCCACACAGTAAGTTTCACAGAATGGAAGGGACCTCTGGAGGTATCTAGTCCAACCACCCTGCTAAAGCAGGTTCGCCTAGAGAAGTTTGCACAGGATCACATCCAGGCAGGTCCTTAACATCTTGAGAGAAGGAGACTCGACAACCTCTCTGGGTAGCCTGTTCTAGCGCTCTGCCACCCTCAGAGTAAAGAAGTTTTTCCTGTGTTCAGGTGGAACTTTCTGTGGTCCAGTTTGTGGTCATTGGACCTTGTCCTATCCCTGGCACTTCTGCAAAAACACTGACCCCATCCTCTTGACATCTGCCCTTTAGATACTGGTAAGATCCCCTCTCAGTCTTCTTCAGGCTAAACAGACTCAGATCTCTCAGCCTTTCCTCAGAAGAGAGATGCTCCAGTCCCCTAATGATCTTCACAGGCCTTTGCTGGACTCTCCAGTAGTTTGTTGTCTCTCTTAACCTGGGGACAATACTTCAAATGTGGCCTCACCAAGACAGAGTAGAGGGGGAGCAGAACCTCCCTTGACCTGCTGACCACGCTCTAAATGCGCCTCTTGCCCATAAGGGTTCATTGCTGGCTCTTGGTTAACTTGTGTGGTGGTATGGTTCCGCTGTCTCCTGAAGCCCACTTGAGACCTGAGGCAATTTATCACACACACCCTCCAACTTTCTAGGTCAGGAACCAACCTGTGGTAAGTCAGGCACAGACTGTAGAAGACAGAAACAGAACACCAAGGTGTCTCCTTGGTGTGCCGGGCCCTGCTTTCCCAGCCTTGTACTCCTCTCCCTATCCTTTGGAGATGGTCACCACCTGATTGCCTAAAATCAACAAGTTCTGGGCCTGTGCATATGTAGGTGGCCTCATTGACTTCCTCTTCCTGATCAGGTGGCCTGTAGTAAACACCCACAGTGTCACCATATTAGCCTGCCCCTTAATTCTTACCCATAAGCTCTTGACTCATTCTTCATCCCCCCTAAGCAGAGCTTAATATATTCCAGTTTAATACATCTAAATGTTAAAGCTACAAACAAAACACTTTTCCTAGTCCTCAAGAACCATAAAGAGAATAGGAATTAGAAAGCTATCACATCCTTGCCTCCAGCAAAGTGTGCTGCTTGTAGTTCAAATATTCAATTACAGTATGCAAAAACAAAGCATTACTTACTCTTCATCCAAGCCAACAGAGCGACCAAAAAGCATTTCCAAAAAGCATTCTACAACTTCCTGAGTCCCCTGGTGAAGGTACAGCTGGTTAGCTAGCAAGGAGAAGCCACGATTCTTTAAGAATTTCTCCTTCTGCTCTCTCCTTGCTCTGTTGAAATATGCACCCAACAACTAAAAATAAATGCATAATTATGATGTAAGATTTAAACATTTAATATATCTCATTTGAAAATTAAGTTATTGTCTGTGATTTGAACAGTTTGAAATCAATTTTTTTTACAATTCCAGACTAAAAACATCAACTGCACTATTCAACTGCGATCTACACTGCCCTTGTTACAACCAACAGATGAATTTATCTTCTTAATCTGAAGACTCAGGTTTTTAGTCAAATTTGGAGGAGATGAAACCACACATATAACAGAATACATGACAGAATGCATACATAAATACATTCCAATTCTTTATACTTGTTAAATCCTGCACTTTGGTGTGTATGCAAGTGCATGCATGATTTTTTGGATCATTTTATTAATTAAGCCATATAATCCTATTTTTCTTCAAATTAAAATACAACTCTTGGTCTTTCATCTACATAATGTTACCGTTGAGGAACATGGTCCTTGTCAATATGACAAAATCTAAAACATTTTTAAGCCTCAAGTCCAGAAATGTGTGGAATAACTGAAAGTCAACTGTTTGAAGTCAAAACTTCTTGCACCTTAATTTAACATAGTGCATCACCTGCTTAATACTGAAGAGAGGGCCACTGACTGTGCATTATCATTTCCACTTACATAAGTAACACTGTCATATGCTCCTCAGGCCTCTGGCTTAGATCGAAGACTATATCTACATATCGAAAGATTGTCTGTGTTGGGGTGGGGGGGGGGTTGTTTGTTTTGAGGGGTATTGTTTGGGGTTTTTTGTTTTTGGTTTTTTTAAATCTGCAGCATGGAAACATATCTTAAAACTCAGAAGTAAACCTAGAGAACTGAAGAGAGCAAAATAAGAAATATTAACATAAAACCTCATGTTTCCAAAATATTAACTATGCTAATTCACAACTTTTTAGCTGAAAGCATTTTCTGTAGGCCTACTTTAATGACTCCTTGCTGTATGAGAGGAGATGGGTGGTTCACAAGAACTACAAGATAATCAGGTTGGATAAGTTTGTCCATCACATCTTCTAGCATGATATCTGGTAGGATGAGGAGAACTCCACGCAAGAGATCATATAATCCACAACAGATAAGCACAAGGCAGTCTTCTGTACATCTGAAAACAGAGGAATGTTTTAGCACAGTTTGTGTAAACCAGATGAATTTGTACAGAATTTGAAACAGATGAATTAAAAGAATTCCTAATTATTCGCTGCTCTTGAGGGGCAGGAGGAAGAGAAAACCTGGCAAGTATTTCTCCAATACTGCTATTACCCCTTTTCATTAACACTTATTTTTCAATGGCAGATAGCAAAAAGGATGATCTGATGAGAAATATTTGCTTGAGACTTTTTTGTGAGCTAGCATAACAAGTTCCTGCTCTTATTATATACAACAAAATTCCCAATTTACAGAGTTCGCTATGTAAATAATGCAAAAATTGAAACAACACAATTCTGAATATTAAAAGCTTAAGAAAATGGCAGCCATTGAAAACATCCCCTTTTCAGGCTTCCAATTTTTGCAGAACAGCAATCAAGATCAAGAATTGTGAAATATAAGCTCATATACTGAGCTACTGCTAATTTATTATTTTGTTTATCTGCTTACCTGTCATCAGGGCTTTCAGATGTTTTTTGGGTAGTCTCATTAGCTGAAGAAAAGGCAAGACTCTCCCAGTCTTCAGGCAGTATATTCTTGTCAGCAAAGCTTGGCCAACGAGCAATGGCTGATGATCCTCCATGTACAGAAAATGCTAAGCCCAACCCTGCAAAATTACTCTGACTTTTCTGAAATGAAGGCAGTCCTTTCAGATTGTCTGGACGACATAGCAATGGCTCAGCTGGAGCACCACCACCTTCATTACATTTCATGTCTGCATCTGCTTCTTTACTCTCAAATGCATTTTCAGATAACTCTTCTTCTTTTACAATATTTTCAAATGTCTCAGCAGATGTTAACTCTGAGTCACAAACAGTTTTTGCAGACTCACAACTGCTAAGAAAGAGATCTTCTTGTACTGTCTTTATGGTTTCAGAGCTTCCTACAAAACCAGTTCTACCCTGGAGATCAGTGTAGTCATGCTTGCCAATAATCTGCAGGTCCTCAACGCTTGTTCCCCTTCTTTCAGTTAGTCTTCTCCGATGAACTTGAGGTGAGGAAGTGGGAGATGCTGGTAAGCTTTTGCTAAGCCTCTTAGGTGCCTCAGAATTTACCTTCTGCTGTACACTACTAGCCTTGGAAGTGTTCCCTAGAGAAATAAGAATATCTTTAGCATTCCTTTTATACTAGAAACAAGCTTTTTCCCCTCAGTGTTACACTCCACATATATTTAACACAGCGATGACCCAAGCTAATTTTATGTGGCAAACCTGACTCAACAACTGGCATAGCTCAGATCTGGCTGATCAAGTAGAGATAGTAAACTGTTATGCAGGCATATATTTACCAAATCACAAATCTGAAAGATACATAAAATGTAAAGTAGTTTTTGCATATATACTGGAGTTTCTGGATTTACATTATGCTCCTCTCCCTCAGCAGAAATTTGTACAGAATCACTGAAGGTGGAAGGCACCTCTGGAGATTGTCTATTCCTATCTCCTTCCTCAAAGCAGTGTCAAACAGATTATGTTGCTCTGTTTGGACCTCTTACACAAGAGGTCCAATCTACCAACACATTTCAGTAGACATTGAAATACTATTCACCAACCCTTTTGCACTAAGGCTTTACATGTATTTCAGATTAACAAATCACTGCGCATTTTATTTAACAGGGCTTCGCTTCAAGCATGTATTTTGAACTGAAACAGTCAGGCTTCCACAGTAACTTATAGATGCCTTTCATAAAATACATTTTAAGAGGTAAAGCAGTCTGTATACCAGACTGGTAGAAGAAGCTTTCTGTTCATTCAGGAAAAGAGGGTTTTGTTCATTCAGAAGTATTTTGAAAATTACGTGCCAGTTAGTACTAACACAATGATGATGCATCAGGATTTTTTTTTAAATGAGAGATATATATAAAACAGACATATATTTATATGTATATACATATACACATGCAATCATAGCCAGACCAAGCTGGCCTTCAGACAATGGGAAGGATCTATACAGCTGCAACAACCTTACAGCCAAGCTTGAACACACATTAGCAGTTACTGCAACAAACTGCAGAGGCACATGCAGGTAGCAAGTTACCTAACAAACATACCATTTCAAGTTATTTTATTTAAATTTAGAAATCAAACCAGAATACTCAAACACCTATTTTCACAAAAATGTATGTGGTTTATTCCTCTGGCACATATGAATCGTCTTCAAGAACAACAGTTTCATACTATTGATACAAAAAAAGTACTCAGTTTAGGAGAATAAGATTTCATATAAAATCCATATGGGAGAATGACTAATTCCATACACAGTTTAGTACTGTGGTCTGCTCTTCATAGCACTGCTTTTAGTAAGAGGCACTTGAACTATGACTGTTTCAACTGAAGTAGTGCTTGAAGACTCAATTTGCTTTACCTAAGCAAAGAAGCAACAAAACATCAATTATCAAAGTTATTACATTGGTGACACACAGAATATACCTAAGACATGCTATCTGAAAGATAGAAAAACATGGCAGCTAAGCTAGACAAAGTAATTTTTTTCCAGTTCTATTTTATATATATATATGGGTAAACTTGCTTAGATTATGCATTTTTATTTAGAATTTCTCATTGTCAACGAGCTTAAATAAAGGCTTAGGCATAAGCTATACATTTTAGCTTTTGTCTTACAGGTGGTATTTGTTGATTGCTTTGCAAATCTTGTGTAAAAAGTATGATTAAAAATCTACTGATGAAAAAAACATCACATTGACAGCATGACAGCTGAAAAAAAAGATACCAGCTTGAACTAGTAACTTCATACTATTTCCGCATCTACAGCTGAGGAATTCAAAACTGATTCAAGCAGTTATCTTCCCAAACTTCAATTGTTTACCGTGCTACACAAGATGTTTGTAGAAAAGTATTCAGTTTTTAAACTATTCACTATTTCAACTATTGCCTGGTTAAGGCATTCTCATATATCTCTAGCAGGTCTGCTTAACTAATAAAATTGTTCAGCTATCTGGTCCACTTCAGAGGCTGAGCCATCAACGTGGCAGTTTGTCTCAACTTGAGAATGAAGAGCAGTTTGGGTACCATGTTTAATTCCATCCTCTTACTCTGCTGTTCAAGCCCCAAGAGGCTGAGGAAGCTTTGCAAGAAATACCTGTGGGAAAATAACACTTCAACATACTCTAGTCATCTGCCAAAGGACTGTCTGAATATCTTTGTTTGTAAGGTCTTAACATCCTTGTTTTTCTAGCATTGTTTTACCTTCCAGTGGCAAAGCTGAAAATCCAGTTGGAGTTGTAATCACAAATGCAGAACTGTCTATTGACTTCCCACCACTGCTGGAATTTCTCAGGTACTTAAGCGATTCAACTTTCTCCTGAAAAATTTTGCCATCTAGAGAGAAAAGGGGAAAGTTACATAAAAGCTTTAAGTTTGCATTCTTCATATAGACTCATAGTAGCCAGATTAATTTCAAGTTGGAGGCCAATGATAAGTGCTTGACTCACAAGCACCTGAGAAAAAGCACTTGAGAGCAATTACTTTGGTTTCATGATATATCACTAAAATTTACTTCAGAACACTGAAAATATTATGATGTTCTGAAGTAATGTAAAGATGGTCCTTGCAGGTATAAAAGTAATAACTTTTACTTTTTGCCATGTCAAAACTAGGTGACTGTTCTCAAACAGGTTCATCTAACAAGGCTCAAAGTATCAAAAAGTGCATCTACTCTTACTCAGAATTTTATATCTGTTTTTATCTGTATTTGTCCTCTGATACTAACAACTGTACTAAACTGATTACTAAAAACTGGAGGTACACAGGCATGTGCAAAAGGAGAAAAGACTTCAAACTTGGGTGATGCTTTCCAGGTTTCCATAAGTTATAACTAAAGCATGAACTATACATCTAGTAGCTTATTATTTTTTAAATGAAAAAGACAGAACTTCTAAAGGTCATCTCACACATTTTGACAAAGTGAGCATCTAGTACAGATACAGTAAAGAGTTGTTGTCCTAGATCTGCACCCCTCAAAGCACAAAGCTACTTTCAGCAACTTGCACTGATGGTGCCTGCCAATAAGATCTTGTAGTGCAACTGATCATTTGCTAAAAATGCTCCTCAGGCCTTTTATTTTTCTAGGCATTCAGTAACAGGAAACAAGAAAGTAGATATGGAGACAGGACCACATACACATATTCCTGGATGAGCTTCACTTACAGGATAGACTTGCCCGCAGGTAAATATGTCCATACAGGCAGCTAACGTTACACATTGCGTTTAGTAGTAAACTTTCTTTAAAGTTAAAGACGTAACCACCAGAGAGACCATCTGTGGCTGTAGACAGAAAAAAGCTCTCGAAGCCAGCCAAGTAAACAAAGTCCAACTATCATGTCCTCAATACTGTAAACAACTAAGTTTCAATACTTCAATGATATTTTTTATGGGCAGTTATTACAATATAGCCAAGGAATATACTCACAGAATAGTAAATTGTAAGAGTGAAAGGGGTTTTTTATATTTATGACTACATTTTATCTTATTGTTTATTTCTAGTTAAATGTGACATATCTACCTATGTGCAGCGAGAAGTAGAAGTTGGTTGGATTGTGACAAACATATGTATTAGTGGGAGGGTGAACTGCTAAGAGGAAATTGAAGACCAGTGTCAGCAATTCCAGGTCTGGGGGAGATCCAAGTACTTCTTCAATTATTTTCACAAATGACCTGCAAACCTCCTGAGACAGGGATGCAAAGTGGCCCTCCTTATGCTCCTAGAAAGAAAGAGCAGTACAGCAGTAAGTTATTTGTATTTTTAATTTGCCAGAAGTTGTCTTTTAAAATTGTCATGCTGCAGTAGAAGAACAGATAAGAAAAAAGCTTAAGTAATAAAGCCTGTATTCTTTAATTTGAGATGAGCTACTGTATCTATTCAATGTTATCCGAGTCCAGCAAACTCAAAATTCAGCCACAAACAAAATATTTCAGAAGTTATGCAAGTTTAATATAGCATGCAGATGATGTTAATTTTCTAAAAATACTCATTCTAGAAATGCTGGAGCCTTAGCACATGAATCACCACTGGAAGTATAGTTTACTGTCATTGTATTACATGTTTCCAGAGACTTTAAAATGTTTGTTTTGAAATGATAGCATCAACAATTAACTTTCAGAGCCACACCATATTGGGTCTTCTGTATTTCCACTTCAATAGCCGTTTTTATAAAACGCACATATTTGAGATTTCATTGATAACTGTAATTTCTGCTTTATCAAGCATTCTACATAGTTTGATGACGGCTATTTGAAAACAATCTATTAAGTGAACAATTATTTTAGAACAGAACTTTAAGAAACTTATGAGAAACCTCAGTAATGTGAGCATGGTGATTAACTTGTTTCTACATTCTCTGAATTTCACCTCCTTTTTTTGGTACTCAAGGACCTTAACTGAGACTGCTGTATGAAAAGACTAAACTAAGTGAGGTTTTTGAAGATCATGATTTATACACCTTCATCTTCCATTCTATCATTCCCCCAAAACTGCCAAATCATTGCTTGCCAATTTAAGTAGTTTTTTCACTGTTAGATAAATTTTTTCTCCAATATTAGTGTTGGTACTCATGCACAGAACATGGGAAAAAATCCTGGACATCATTCTGTATCTAGGCATTTGCATTAATAAGTTCCAAAAATGGGTAATAAAACATAAAAATGAAAACATTAAGAATTTACATCAATGAAAATTATTGAAAGACATTTTAAAAAGACATTGAAAAAGGGAAGAATAATAAATGCATTTCACGTGTTAGAGGGAGAAACTCAGATTAAAAAGGAACGCAAGATAGAAAATAGTGTTGAAAAAAGGGATTACAGTACATATTTTCACAAACAGGTATGTACTATAAGCAGAAAACCATTTCAAAATCATCTTCCTAAGAAGCATCTATCAAAGGGCTGAAGCACTTCCTCAAAGCTCTGTTTAGAACAGCTATCTCCATGCCATGGAGGAAGCTACTACTGGATCGAAATTTCAAGAGAAATGCTCATACTGAGCATTACAGACTGGTTACCCTGTTAGCTCTGCTGAGATACAGGATAGACAGTTTCTGCTACTTGCACAGTATCTATGTTCTTCAGTAATGAAGACTCAAACTGGCAAGAGACATCTCAGGTCTTTGTAAAGGATCTGAGTTCATTTAAGCTCCTACTCATGTGTGAGCTGTGCAAATAACCTAGTGCCTAGGTTTTCAAAGAGTACCGGATGGTTAAAGTTTCTTGGCCCTTCTGTTCAGCAGTAAATAGGGCACCGGGCAGAGAATTGTATCAGTTTACAGCAACAATGCCTGCTGAAGAAGACAAGATAGGTATGGAAGCACAGAGGACAGAGTAGCTTCTCTTCTTTAGCATTTAGTCTCTTCCCCACATTCCCAAGTAAAACTGGGTATTTGTCAAGCATAAAAGTAGGATTTCAGCGTGAAAAGTACCTGCAGAACCTGACAAGTTAACAGGAAGTGATGTACCACTTGAGCTTTCAACAGCTGTTTAATGTTAAACATCTGCTGGTGATGGTTAGCTCTGATAAGGATTTCTAGAGCTGCTAACAGAGTTTCCCAAACTCCTTGCTGAAAAACAAAACAAAACAGGAACATGGCTTCAAAAATATATTTCTGAATCTACACACTGAGAATAAAAAAACCCAAACAGCTTAGGAGCATAAACGAAGTCAAGTTAGTTGACTAAGAAAAACTTTAAATCACTGCAAATGGTCAGGTCAGAACTATCAGAAAAGTTATGCCCATACAAAATCAGGCATATTTTAATGATTAATCTATAACAAAATTACTATTTGTCTAAAACTAGTTCTATACTCCGTGCTGTATTAACACTGGATGGTTATTTTCAGCAGTTTAACTCCAGAGGGAAGCAGTCCCTCAAGTCTTATCAAGTTTCCCTAAAAAATTAATCCTTTCAACTAACAAGTTATTTACATACATTACATTTACAGAATTTAATACATTATAGCTACCTGCATCATTGATAATGGGAGCTTCAAGCTACTACCAGCTACTCAAAGAAGAATAGGACCATTAATTTTAGAAAAATTACTGACATCTAACTGGAGAAATTAATTTCAGACCTCATAATACTTCATTAATTTTTCAAATATAAACTTTTAGACTTAAAAATCTTTCAAAAATGAAAGTAATTACCTTTGCTTTAGACCATATCTTCCAGTCAAGCAGCAGCTTTTCTAACAATTGAACATCTTGGATAACTGCACTAGAATCTGTGTCAAGCATGAATTGCCTGTTCGCATTTATATAGAGAATCTCATCACTGCAGCACCCTTCAAGGAGAGTCTTAAAGAGAGGGAAAGTATTTTTGTATGTCATAAGGATAAAGCAGTACAGTTGTCCTATCCAATTTATCAAAAACTCTTTAAAGAGATATCAAACTCTTGGCGTGGAAGGCATATATCTACCCAATCAACTCTGAAAAATAGATACTGAGTTTAGTAGCCCCACTGGAGGCGTTTAAGAGACTTAATTCTAACACGAGCACAAAAAAATTTTCTAAAATAATTTCAAATGCTCTGAAATATTTTAATTAATTGCTTATAAGTTTAAACTTAAGTGAAGATTTTTGCTCTCAGAAAAAATCCAAAACCTCCAAGGCCCCAAACCTCCAAAATCAGGAAGTGCTGAAAGATCCTTTCTCTCCCCGACCTATTAGGAGTTTCTAGTTCAAGGCAAAACGCTCCCTCACCAAACTTCCTCCAAATTAGTGCTCTGCCTTTGAAGACAGCTTCAAGTGTAGAATTAAAATCACAGAGAAGTTTAAGTTTGTGTTAACACTGAACAAAGTATCAAGTGTAAAGAACACTACCTTCAGCATGCAAAATCCAACAATGCATTTTGGTTTGATCAACACTCGACGAATCATAGAATAACCATTACAATTATCCATCTCCTGTATTCTCTGTTGATTGTATTTTGTCAAAGATAGTATAAGTTGTAGTGCTAAAGCATGAGTGTCTTCACAGCTGCTAATCTCTACAACCTGAAGAAAATAAATTTAATAAAATAGTTTAAATGAGAAACATTTAGAAAAAAGCCTTAAAATGCCTTGTTGCAGTGTTAAATCATTAACTTCTGGATTAAATACATTTTAAAGATTGAGATTATGTACAAAAGTTGCATTTTTTGTGTGTACATTCAGATATTGTATCTGAAGTGGTAATTCCTACTGTGGTAAACAATGATCTAGGAAGAAAATTAAAGTCCCATTACAAGAATCCTTTTAAGGAAAAAAAAGCCATGTTCTAAATAAAATTTAAGTAGAAGGTACCAATTTATTCTTGCTATGCTACAAAGTCAAAGTCATGAACTAAATAAGCCACTAGGAAGAATAAACTCTGTTTATCCTGGAAAAGTAGGCTTCCTAAATGTTTAAGGAAACCTTTAAAATTTAAGGTTCCTGAAGGCCTAGACTATCTCTACCTGGAAATATTAAACATTCAAGTTTTATTTTGACTAATTTGATAGATGAAGACCATCAACTATTATTCACTCTGATTCCCATAAATTCCTGAATCCCAAGAAAGAGCAAGTATTTTTACTAAAAACATACAAGAAGGAAATCTCACATGAATGGAATTTTGTTTCCTATGTATTACCTTGCTGTGTACCTGTTTATTTTGCTGCACTTAGAGTTATAAACTTACATACACCTGTATAACTGCGTTGTCTGATAGCTGATCTATTGTTTGTTTGCTTTACTGATCCAAAGTCTACAGCAAAATTTGTAGCATGTACTTAGCACAAATTTACATAATACAATAATGTGAATAAGGATTTTCTCCTCCGGTTTCACTGTTAATGTTAAAATTACAGCAGGCAGTGTCTTCGAAACCAGAAGTCTGAATACCTGATTGTCTCTAGTCTAACGTGTACTGGTTATTCTCCACACACCTTTCGAACACTATCATTGCCAGAGGCATACAAGATAAAAAAAACATTTCAGGCCTACATTAGTATTCTGAATTAACTATAGTACTTCAGAGACTCCTAGCACAAATATAAACACCTCCATGTAAAGGTCACAGTTAAGTAGTAACTAAGTTAAGGCTTCTATAGCCTTATTATTTTTGAAATTACAGTTTTTCCTGAGACAGAACAGGCCTTTGAACATGGCTGAACTGTTCTCTTAAAAAAATCTCTCACTATATTAGATAAAATTAAAGCTCTGCGCACTATGTAGATTTACATTTATTCATACTTGCATTGTGAATATCTTGTGTTTAAAGTGTTAAGAGATATACAATGAATTTGAGTGCCTTTAAAAACTAGAGACCAAAAATATGATCAGTTCTACAACACGGCTAAAAATATTCTCTTACGACAAATAGAAGCCCCATCTCTAAACCAGAATGTAACACTACTTCTTACATACTAACAAGATTATAAAAAACCACAACAAAATAGAATTATACTTAAGTTTCCAATTTAAGACAACCTGCATGATACAGTCGGTGTTACGCCACAGGTATTTTCCTCAAATATTCTTTCAGAAAAAAGAAAAACACATGCAGACTAGAGCAAAGCAGCTAGCATATTTGCTACCCAAGATCCAAGGAACATTTTATATGTGAGAAAACATACATGCAAGCCACCCTCCTCCAGCCCCCTTACCCTAGCAAAGAGGAAAACAAATGCACCAGTTCCTCCAATTTCATGTAGTATACCCTGAAGAGTTTTATATTCAACAGGCTGAAGTGTTTTCAGGTGGTGTGAGTCCAATACATTGCTCTGAACTTCTTTTGAACTGAAAGGTCTCTGAGAAGGTACAGTTTTCACTTGACCTTTCAGTCTAATAACAGGTTCATATATGGTGTACTGACCAGGGCAGCACGTAGTATAAACAACAGCAAGACTCTCCTGAAACAAGAGAAGTTCATAAGTTTCTTTCAAGAGAGTTTAATACAAAAAACCTCCACATCCAAAACACAAAAAGCCACACACAAAATCCACCTAACAGCAAGCAGCAGTAGATTTGGCAGTTCATTTCTACTTTACCAGTACCATGCTCTTAAGTTTTGCGTGGATGCACATGCACTAAAATGCAACAGGATTCCTAAATTTTAGCAAATGTATGCCATAGCTACAGCACAGAAAGTTAAGAAAGCACTAAAAAATTCCACCAAGTATCTTCTTATCACCTGAAGAATTACAACTGTTTTGCATTAAAATAAATATCTCCAATTTTTCATTTTAAATCTAATCTCTAATCAGCTTTGCCATAAGAGGATCTCATTAGAAGAAGCTTCATTACTCATGAAGAGACTTAAGTGAAAGCCAAAGCTCCTATGGCAAGCATCAGACTTGTTTTCACAGAAAATATAAAATGATCATACTTGGGACCTTATTTCAAATAGAGAAATAATCACACTTGCATTTTCTGGAAAAGTGCAGAGCTGAATTCATCACTTGAGCTCATAGCTCTTGCTGGTTACTTGGTATTTTGTAAGGCAAAATAAGCTTAAAAGTTACAGGACAGATTTGTTAGGCTTTTTCCTTATTCCATTCATTCCTTCTTAACTTACTCAAAATTTAGTACCATTGTTTACAAGGATCACATCTGGACAGAATGACCCTTTGCCTACAGCTACAGAGCTGCTGCTGCAGAACAAGATCAGAAAAATCCCTCTAGTGGAAACAACGTATGAAACAGCAGGGACTGCTTGTCCACGAAGACAAGTCCCCAAAAGTTTTATTTTATTCTTTATCTAATGTACCTATATTTAAACCTGCATCTGGCATGGCTGTTTCAGTCAGGAAAGGTGAGAAAAGCTAAGATCTGCCTGCTGGAAAATTACTTTTCAGCCAAACTTAATGGAAACTTAGTCCCTCAAAACCCTCAAAGAATTGGGATGAAGTCTTTTGCTTCCCATTAAAGACAGATAAACCCTCTTTTCTCCTTTCCTCTCTCACAGTTTAATGTTAAAAGGTTAACTAAGCTGTCCTTGGCTACACTAATGAAGAGCTACATATTCATCCTACAGCATTTGGAGGTGCCTGCTTAAATGGCAGGCTAAATATGCAGTGTTATAGATGCTGGAACATCTAGAAGTTGTCAGAATCCAACCTAAAGACAGACAAGATGTCCATCCTGCGCAGAGTTCAACTCCCACTGAAATAGTGGGAAAAACTCTGCAGTGATTTTAGCGAGAACTGGATTTGCTCCTGCCTGCTTTAAGTGAAGCACTTTGGGAGACAGCAGGAAATGTGTTCCTTGTTTTCTTACCTATTCTAACAAATTAAGAACCATTTTAAGTAGAAACTTACAATTAAAGGCCCAACATCCACTTCTTTTTTTGCCATGAAGAGCTCCTTAATTTCCTCACACTGTAGAATCTCTTTATTTATGTACTTAGAGCAATCAGTCCATGTTTTGCCATATTTACAAGGCATTACAGATGTGAAATCTGGCCCACATGTGTATAAGTAAAATGCTTCCTCTGGTCCAATCTTTGCACCTGAAAATCCAGAAAAGTAGCTGTTAACTCTTTGTATATGATCAAGTAAAGTACACCTGCCTACTGTCTCCCCCATAGATTATGCTGGTAAAGAATGTACTGTTGATTTTACTGTAAAAGCTTGGCATGTTAAAAAAAAAGTGCAAATTAAGCCTTTGATCTTGGAGAGGGAAAAGGAAATGAAGACTTATTCAAGAAAAAAAGCAAAGAGAAGTACCATTAAATAGAAGCAGATTTCCAAGATCCCATCTACCCGACAATCGAAGCAATTCTTCTTGAGACGATATACAATGGCCAATCATACAAAATGTTTTATTACTGTCAGATGATAAGCTTGATTTCCTTGGTAGTGCATAATCCAAATTAATATCACAGTTCCTAAAAGTACATATAAAGAGACAAGTTTAAATATTAAGTGATAAAATTTGCTATCTACAGTATTCAGCTAAGACTTAAAATAGGTTTTAATATTTATTTGTTGAGAAGCCATTCTGTTATCAACATTAAATTACTAAAGCCATCTTCAACTTCTAGGCACTCTGTTATATAATGATGTATGTATTGAAATACAGCACAGAACAGAGAAATAACAGTCAAGATTCCCAGATCTGAAATTTCTTTCTCCTTCCCTCTGACCTCAAAGAAGAAACTGTATAACATTATATACACTCATAAAACAACAGTTTTTCCAGAATTTTTACTATTCCTAAAAAGTCAAAGGCCTTTAAATATGCTAATGTACATCAAAAACTGTGGTTCACATATGCTAGAAAATACCACGCTGAGGATTTGTTTTTACCAGGTGGTATTGTCAGAGCTAGTGTGCTGTACAGCTACAGGTGTAAGCCTGATGCTTTGAGAAAGTATCCAATTAATCTTATGTACATTAACATAAAACAGATCAATTGGACAGTAAAGGGGTCACCTGAAGCTTCCTAGAAGAGCCTAACTATTAGCAAATTGGCAATTAACTACATATAGAGGGGCCTCCTTAACTGCACATGTGCAGAACATTGCAGTATATTTAGTTTTCCCTATATCTCCGTCTTTGGACTTACTGCATATGAGTATGCACAGACTGAACAATGGGGGTGGGGAGGAAATAGAGTTACTTAAAGAATGATATTCACACAACTGAAGTGTTGCATTGGATGACTACAAACTCTTCAGAAGGGATAAGCCAGGAAGGAGAGGTGGTGGAGTGGCCTTCTGTGTTAGTGTTTCGATTGTCTTGAGCATAGTGATGGTGATGACAGGGTTAAGCGTTTAAGGGTAAGAATCAGGGGGACAGCCAACCAGACAAATATAATGGTGGGAGGTTGTTGTAGACTGTCCAACCAGGGTCAAGAGGTAGATGAAATATTCAATAAGCAGCTGGGACAAGTCTCCCAATCACTACCAGTTGTTCTTGTAGGGGACTTCAACTTACTAGATGTCTGCTGGAAATAGAATACGGCAGAGGAAATAGTCCAGGAGATTCCTGGAGTGTGTGGAAGACAACTTCCTGACACAGCTAGTGAGTGAGCCAACTAGGGAAGGCTTCCTGCCAGACCCGTTGTTCACAAACAGAGAAGGACTTGTGGGTGATGTGAAGGTTGGAGGCTGTCTTGGGTGCAGTGATCATGAAGTGGTAGTTTCCAATTCTGGGGGAAGTCGGGAAGGGTGTCAGTAGAACTGCTATCTTGGACTGCTGGAGAGCAGACTTGGGCCTGTTTAGACTGGTTGGCAGAGTCCATTAGAAGGCAGTCCTGAAGGGCAAACGAATCCAGGAAGGCCAGACACTCTTCTAGACAGAACTCCTAAAGGCCCAGGAGCAGGCCATCCCCATGTGCTGTAAGATGAGATGGCAGGGTAGAGGACTGGCCTGATAAACAGAGAGCTTTGGCTGGAACTCAGGAAAAGTCTATGGGCTATGGAAGACAGGTCAGACCACTCAGGAAGACTATAAGGATTTTGTGAGGCTGTGCAAGGAGAAAGTTAGGAAGGGTAAAGCTCAGCCAGAACTTGCTCTGGCCACTGACATAAGAGACAATAAAAAATGCTTCCATAAAGACATTAACAGCAGAAGGAGGGCTAAGGAGAGTCGCCATCCTCTACTGGATGCTGGGGGGAAACAGTGACCAAGGAAGAGGAGGATGAGGAAAAGGCTGAGGTACTGAATGCCTTCTTTGCCTCAGTCTTTAATAGTAATACCAGTTGTTCTCTGAATGTCCAGCCCTTTGACCCGGAAGACAGAAACAGGGAGCAGAACAAAGGCCCCAAAATCCAAGAGGAGATGGTCAGTGACCTACCGCACCACTCAGATGTGCTCAAGTCTATGGAGCCAGATGGGGTGCACCCAAGGTTACTGAGAGAGCTGGTGGAAGTGCTCATCAAGCCACTTTCCACCATTTATCAAAATTCCTGGCTAACTGGGAAGGTAGCAGTCAACTGGAGTTTAGCAAATGTGACACCCATCTACAAGAAGAGTTGGAAGGAGAAACTAGAACTACAGGCACCACAGGCCTGTCAGTCTGCCATTGGTGCCAGGGAGGTTGTGGAGCAGATCTTCTTGAGTACCATCAGGTGTATCATCACATGGCATGTAGAGGACAAACAAGCGATCGGTTCCAGTCAGCATGGGGTTATGAAAGGCAGGACCTGCTTGACTAATCTGATCTCCTACTATCACAAGGTGGCCCACTTAGTGAATGAGGGAAAAGCTGTGGATATTGTCTACCTAGACTTTAGTAAAGGCTTTGACACTGTTTCCATCAGTGGTGAACTGACAGAGTTGGGTTAATAGTTGGACTCAATGATCTTAAGGGTTCCAAAACAATTCTGTGAAACAAGTACTACACTTTATAATTCCAGGTTTAACTGCAGGAAGAAAAACTGTGCAATAGCTTCTTTCCTAGATACAGTTTTAGGAACATCTTTAACAACATTGCTTGTTTACTGACCAAATTTTAGGGGAAGAATTTGATACCTGTAATTGTTTTACAAGATAGCATTTGACCACCTGCTTCATATTTGGAACATGAAGTCTTTATAGTCTGAACTTCAGCAAGAAAGGATAAAAATTGTGATATTTAATTCCTTTTTCTCTAAACATTGAATATTTCATACAGGTGCAGCCCAACCCAACCCAGCATCAGGTAACTCAGAAGCATGGACTTTAAGTTTTCAGTGGAAGAAGCAATACTTCCCAGATTCAGATCTTGTCTGAAACACTTTAACTTCTCCCCTCTCCAGTTCAGTGGAGCAAAATGACTGCCTTTTCTCCATCTCCTTCTACTTTCAGCAATATTGCCAGTACCTCAGCCTCCTTGAGTCTGATTCTTAACTGAACCAGATATAATGCCTACTGCTAACTTCATGACATAGCTTTTTTTTGGATCTTGAACTCAGTCTTGTAGTACTTACCTTTTTCGCTGATTGATGATGAAGAAAAACATTGCTGTCTGCATTGATAGGTGGTATGAACTAAAGATTCTCAAAGCAATCAAGACAACTCTGGATATTTCTAGGGAATTCTTAGCAGTGTAAGATACTCCTCTCCTACCCTCAGAAGACAAGTCAACCATAACTTCAGCTGGCAATGAAATACAGCAGGTGTTTTGCTACCAGAGAACAATCTTTAAGACAACAGATGTCTAGATACAACTAATGTATAATTTACCTCTGACCAGAAACCCATAGCAACAGCTTTCCATGGATATTTTTCTTCTGGCTGCTTCTATCTGGCTGCTGCTTATATGTTATTGCCAAATGCTGCCACCTGCCCGTAAGGAAAGCATTCTCTGGAGATTCAGCTTGTGCCAACAGACCAGCTTTCATTTCATCATTTGGATCCATGCACATACTATGAAAACAATAGAAAAGGAAAACCAACTCTGTGTTTGTTTCCAAGTTTCCATTTTAGGCCCCAAATCTGCAATATTTTAGCCTCACTTTGAGATTGCATTCCTTCACTTTAACAGATAATTTTGTTTTAATCACAATGCTACATTTAGAGTGTTCAACATAACCTAGGGAAACCAATTTCAACTTAGTTATTTAACTTGTCTGCATGAATATCCTTACATTTAAGATATCATCTCTATTTTATAGAGAAGTTAAATTCAGTTTATTGAAAAACTGCAGGTACTTTGCATGCTGTGAAATAAAGTGTTCTAAAGTTGCAGCTTTAGAGGCACTTTAAGGATATAGGATAACTAAATTAGGACTAAACTGTGTTCAGAAGATTAAAACCGAGATTATTGTGGTAAGTATTAAATAACAGCAATTTTCACACCTGAGGTGTGAAAATCTACAGCTACAAAAGCTTTTGCTTATCTTCACACATTTATTGTGCCATTACGTTAATACCCGAATTGTTGCCTTGCATAGCATTATGTTTATGGTTGTTCTTGCATCTTACTCCTGGCAATTATTTATATACAGCAACGTAAAACATGCAAGACCAGAAACTAACACTTTAAGCAAGTAAACCTGCAGATCTCTATGCAATGAACTTTATATTGCCAGTGTGCAAGATGACTCTACTATAGAAAGTAGTTCTCTCCTCTCCTCCAGTATTCTCTGCAAACTGCTACTGAAGTAACAATACATATGTTTAAGAGACTGCTTTTGGACTAATACACCATACCGAAATATGAAGGCTCCAGTGTTCAAGTCTGCCCAGACTTGTATCATCAATGCTTTGGAACCCAGTGAAATTATATGAATACAGCCATCTTCAACAAGTTTATCTCCCAGGCTTAGGTATTCCATTCCTACAGACTTCGTTTCTTCTAGAAATATAAACATGTTTACACATAATTACAATACAATAATGACGCCTGTCCTACCGACTATCAAGTGTTAAAAGAAATAGTTCAGGTACTGCAGAGAACTGTTCTGTTTAGTTTTGGTGGTTTTGGTTGTGGGGTTTAAGTGAGCTGACTAATATGTGCAATTCTCTTCAGAGACCTAGTTCTCTCAAACTGAAACAGAGGTGGAGCTTGACATTATCTCAGCCCTTCACATGTTTTTGTAATGTAAATCCACTAAGCATGAATCACTAATTAAAGGATGTTTTTAACATGCCATATTGTATTACATTCCTATTCTGAATGGGCAATCTTTGAGGGCACCAAGAATTCTTTGTATTTTTCTTTACAAATCACACTACCTCCTAAACATGACTTTGCACTCAATATTTCTACTTTACTTTACCAAGCAAAACCACAGTCCTAAGAAAAGCAGCTCTAGTGAGTTCTCAGACTCAGGTTTGTGTTTCTCTCTTTTTATTCAAATACAGTAAAAAAAAAAAGAGAAAAAAGTACAGTAAAAGGTATTTCAAGTGTTGTGATTGGGAGGCATTTTAAATAACTTAAATTTTTCCTCCTGCAAATTATAGTCCAAAAGATTCTGCTCAAGAGTTTGGGAGCATGTAGGTCTCTATAAAAGCATAAACAGAGAAACGTTGTGCAGCTATTGACATTTATGATGGCACACAAGGAAAGTTTCAGGAGTCAGCCTCAGGCTCCAACTTGGACTCAGTATCTTACAGCTAAGAGTTCCAAGGCTTAAATCCTAAATCACAAACACTTACTAGCTCTCTATTAAAGAGAAAGAACACAAAAGCCACTTGCTTCATCAACACATGAGACCAAGTAAATTTGAGACCAGTCTTTTCCCATGACCTCTCAGCTGCAGCACTTCATGTTTTCCTCATCATAACATGAAATAGCATAAAGACATGTTACTGAAGTTACAAATTCAGTGAGAATACTGAATTTCTAAGGAAGCAGGTATTAATATAACTTAAGGACTGAGGCTGGAAATGTTTTATCTTCAAGTATATGATACAGTACTCAAAAAAAATAGAAAGACTACCACTCCCATTTAATATTCCTCATAAGAAAAGAAATTCAACCTTTTGTATATGGCACATCTATTAGCAATACGTGTAACCAGAATCATTCAGTGCTAACTAAACACAAATAGGAAGTACTATATCCTCACCTGTGCTGTCAAAGCTGTCCTCTCTTACAGCTACCAGTCTGATGCTTCTCTTGATTTTTTTCCCCTTTTCTGATTCATGAGCACACTCCAGACGAAACCACAGTGAGACACTGAAGCCTTCAGACATGTGAGGCCAACAGTTTTGCCCAACTAAAGGCAAGTGAATTGGGGCTACGTGCCAAGAGGAAAGCAGCTGATGACTCAAATTTTCACCATCTGCCTCCTTCTTAATCTGTGAAAATTTTGCTCTTTTTAATAGTCCAGCAGTTTTGCTGTTGGAATTGCTAACAGATTTTTGTGAAGAACTACTACTCAAATTTGTGCCTTGTGGCAAAGGGAATGCAAGGTACTGTAATGGGTTCATATAAGTATTCATTTCTATAATCTTCAATACACCCTTGAGTAGGGTCTCCTAGAAGAAATAAACCAAATGAGAAAAAACACATTTACACCATGTAGTCAAGTGTATCTAACTAAACAGAACCCCACTCTTCATCTGAATTTGGATTTGTGTTTTTCCGCAAATTTTCATATCCAAACCGACTCACATTTACAAAGTATCAAGCAGGAACTTCAAAAGAACATGGCCGATGTTGTTTCGGGGATTTAGTCAGGGCAGATCAACCTTCAAATGACCATGCTAAGGAATCACTTGAAGCACAGCAAGTGGTCACTGCACAATCTTTTCTCACATTTATAAATTAATCTGTTTTCATATGATATGTCAACCATGCCTTTTACTCCTGTTTGGGTCTTGTTAAGAACGCAGACAGAGGCCATCACTTTGTTATTGCATAATTGGAAACAAAACTAGCTGAGCCCTTAAGCCAATTTTAGTTACTCAGCCAATCATTGCAAGCTACTTTTGAAAAATTGACTTGTGTCTCCTTGTTTGGTACTGTTTTAGACTCCACAGTATTTTTATTTCATGCCACTTTTTTCCCCCTGCAGACTCCCACACAAAGCAACAGACAGGTATTTCAGCAGTATATCCCACACAAGCAGTAGATTCCAGTTTTACACAAACCAACTTAAGACAGTTTTGAAAGTAATTCCTGCTTCTAAAGCAGTCCTGAAAATGTAAGATGCTTTATAACTTTAAAGGAATTACTTCAGATTTTACACTATTACAGTGTTCTGTCATCCATAATGACAATGTCAGTATCCTCAAGAGGACTCTTGCTTTCTTGTGTGGAAGAGAGTTTCCAGGACTAACACACACTTCAAAACCCCCTCTTATCTACTTCTTTTTCATGTTTGGACAATTATTTCAACAACCAAATATTTTGTGTTCTGATCAGTGAGAATGCTGCTGTTAGTCTCCTTATTCCCCAAATTCTTGGGCACAAAAAGATTTCCTTGCTTTCATTAAGCTGCTAGATTTTTGCTATGTGCTATTCCATACATACCGTACAAGGTGTCTTCTCCAAAAATATCCTTAGAAGAAGTGTTAGCTCTTCTGAACATGTCTGTGAACTCATCAAGGAAACTAACAGGTCTACCAGCATCACCTGACATGCTAAAGAGATAAAATAATACTATTGAAAAGGATTTTTAAGCTTTAAAAATTTATATTCCATACAATAATGGTGAAAGATTAACTTCAAATTCAGAGTGTTTTGTGAAAACATTTCAAATTCAGGAAGTACTAATGATTACGAAATGAATTCTTCACAGATCCAACAGTACTTCCTGACACTATTGTTCAATATCTTATTGAACAAGTTTGGATGGCTGCACCAGTCTGGCTCCTAGGTTTGCAGAGTGGAGTCTGAAAGTCTGGGAACTTAACATCTGCATTGCAAAGGCTCTCCCCACAAAGCCAGGGATCAAAGTCCTGAGAAGGGTTTACATCATCTCCTGCTATGAAGCAACCTCATTATGTGAAGCTACCTTAGGGCAAACATTTAATTGGCTTCCACTTTCTTGGATTAGCTAGCCGTTTTCCTCATTAGGGATAAAGCTCAATCAAGACATCAAGACCTGTGTTACAAAGAAATCTGAAATACAAACTTAAGTTAGTCAGATTCAATCGGTAAGATAACCGCTATCTTTCCAAGCAATGTTTGTTAACACTGTCACCCTAGGGTTTATGATTTCAACTATCATTTTCAGATCTGCCAGCATGTGTTTAAATAACAGATTTCCACTAGCTCAGAACTAACCCTGTATTTACATGTTAGATATTTGTGACAAGCTAAAGAAGCAGCTGCATAAATTCACACATGCCAATGAATTTGCTTTGTCAACTTCACATTTGCATTGTGAACTAAAAATTTGAGTGTGTATATATTAAGTTATAAACCCCAATATTTAAGTTACTTAGACCTTGAACTCACCATGAAATCTGGAGTCTGTTTGTGTCAGTATATTTAGAAATCCTCCCAAAAGATGTTTAACAGCTCCCTGTTGAAAAAATACAGGGAAAATTGATATCTAAAGAATATATACCAACTCAAAGAACCCAGAAATATTTTATTTCAATCAGTTCTCATCTATTATTGATTTTAAAGACAATTTCAGTTACTTTACATTATTAAAATATTTTTTATATTTGCTAATGAACATTCTTTCACATTCTATAGAGTTCAGTTGCAGAAGAGTGACTTTACAATCCAAATGACGCCAGAAAGAAGCCTCTGAGCCATAATCAATTCAGCAGCTGAGATCTCCCTTGTCTTCTCTCCCCAAGAACAGAATTACAGGATTTGACAGGTTGTGACAAAATACAGCATGTTGGTATATAGTGATGCAATACTGAAAGTAAATCCATCCTCTCCCCAGCCTTTTTATGTAAGATTACTTTAAAGAGTAATTAAAAAGAAAAAGCCATGTACTTCAGAGCATCCTTCACAGACACATCTTAGATAAAGTTAATTTAATTAAAGATATTAAAAAAATCTCCAAATTGATTGGTTTGATAGATTGCTCTTTCTAAACAAAATTGAAGAATAATGAAAATGAGACTATTTTGATTTACAGTTTCATGTGTTCAGGAAAAAAATTGTATGCTAGTGATTTAAAGCTAATAATTCATACAAAGATTTCAAGTACTGAAATAAAACAATGTTTTCATCTCCTGCTTTTGGTTTAAGCTGTAAAGCACTAACTTTGCTTCTTAGGCAAAAGACTATATACCAACCACTTTAAGCTTAGATTAACCATGTTTTCCTCTTTTGCAAAAGAGGCATACACAATTTAGTTATTAAAAGCAAAAAAGCAGCTAAGCACCAGAAGTTCCAAAAGATCACAAGGACATCAAGGTATACATAACTAATTTCTAATACAAACTTCTGTGAAGAATAAAACGTGAATTATTTCTGCAGTACATCACTCAAAGTTTCTAAAAGTACATACTGAATATATACAAATTTGGACTTTGTTTGACTTTTTTGGTGTTTTGGAGGGTGGTGGTTTTGGTTGTTTTGGAGGGGAAGGTTGAGTTTGGTTTTTTTTAATGGCCTGTCCATTAAATCTGTAACTATAGCTCTAGCAATTAAATAATCTTGATAAAATAAGGCAACTGTGAAACTCTAAAACTTTGTACATCAAATATTTTTAAATAGATTAGTTAACTACTGTTTCTGGTAACATAAATGCAAAACAGTTAGCACTATCAGTTATTTACATTGTCTCAGGACTTACCAAATGCCATGATAAATGAGAATATTTCTGAAATCACTCTATTAAATATACCAGTACTTTAAAACTGCAGAAAATAAGATATGCAACCAGTAAGCTGTTGCCTTTGTTTAGTAACATTTTTACCTGTTCTATAAGTACAGTGGCATTTCTCTCCTTCTGGCTGATGATTTTCAGGCAGCTTCGGAATACATGAGCAAGCACATCTAAATTTGCATTACCAGCTGAGAGCAAGTTTAATTCTAACATGCAGATTTCAGGATACATTAATTCTCCTTGATTGATGTTTTCAGCTAGGTCATTAAAGTAACCCAAAGGACCAGTATATCCTGGTTCTGCCTTTGTATCTGCTCCTGAAAGAAAACAATTGTCTTACTGAAACTTACTCAGCTGAATACAGTTTTCATGATATAAGCAGAACATCCAAGGACATACTTTCTCCAGCCTTCTCACAGATACAAAATAAAAATAGTCACTAGCTCATAAGCAGTTTTCAGAAGTTACTATAATCTTCTATTCTGCTTCAGATTTTCTTATTTTCCTGCTAACACAGAAGATTAAGGATGCAGCTCCTCCCATTACATGCTCTTAAATTGTGAGCCTTCCTTTCTTGGGAACTGGACACACAAGGTAATGAAGAAATATGCAATTCGTGAAACATGATGATAAAATCACTGTAATGCAGCCTCAAGCTCAGAGAGCCCTGAGCCTGCCAAGAAAACAGATAGATGTAAATGATTTTATGTTAAAAGGTTGGGGGAAGCAGCTGTCTAGTTATGTAATGCAGAAAATGCACATGACAGGACACGACAGAATACCTGCATGACAATTAAAAAAGAAAAAACCCAAAACACTTAAGTCTCTCCTCTTACAACTTGGAGAGACTTTAAAACACATTACTTAAATTATTTGGTACATACATACATTTCATGCAAATGTTTCATGAAAATATTTCAGGTCATATTTTTAATTCAGAAATGCTTTTTAAGTGTTTTAGATCTGTTAATAAAGCCTAGTCAAACAGATAAACAGCAACAATTGAATGCAGTTCTATTAGAGGCTGTTACTGCTCAAGCTGACCTCATACAAGAATGTAAGCATCCAGATGTTCAGCAGAAAGGAAAAAATTAAAACCAACTCATGTTCAAAATGAGTTACACAAACAGAATACAGCAAGTGATGTGCACACCAGTTGTTGTATGGCTAAAGAGATACATTTGTCACAAGGGGGCTATCACAAGTTAAATGAAGCACGTGATTGGGAAAAGCCAACAGATTCACCAAAGGTAAATCGTGCTTGGCAAACCCAATCATCTCCTGTGACAAAGTCACTCAGCTGATGTGGGGTGAGCAGTGGACACTGTCTACCTGGATTTCTCCATGGCTTTCAATACTGTTTCCCATAGCCTCCGCCTAGAGAAAATGATGCATTGAGGTCTAGACAAGTGGTCTGTGTGGTAGATGGGGAACTGAATGACAGGTTGCACCCAGACAGTGGTGGTAAACAGCTCCATTTCAAACTGGCAACCTGTCACAAGTGGAGTTCCCTTGGGATCAATACTGGGCCTGATGCTCTTTAATATCTTCAAAGGTCATCTGGATGAGAGGATCAAGTGTACACTGATGAGGCTTGCTAATGATACCAAACTGAGTGGGGAAGTGGTCACTTCAGAAGGGAGAGCCACTCTGCAGGAAGACCTGGATAGGCTGGAATAGCGGGCTAACAAGAACCTTATGAAGTTCAAGGACAAGCATAAGGTCCTGCACCTGTGAAAACATAATCCAGGCGTGCAGCACAGGCTGAGATCTACCTGCCTGGGGAGCAGCCTGTGGAAAGGGACCTGGGGATCCTGTTGAACAAGCAGCTCAGCAGGAGTGAACAGTGTGTTGCTTCAGCAAAGAAAGCCAACAGGATGCTGGGTTGCATCAAGGACATCACCAGAGACAGAATTCATCATCCCACTCTACTCAGGGCTTGTTAGGCCACACCTGGAATACTGTGTTCAGTTTTGGGCCCAGCTATGCAAAACAGCTGTGGACAGGCTGGAGAGGGTCCAGAGAAGGGCCAAAGATGATCAAAGGACTGGGAAGCTGCTATATGAGGCAAGGCTGAGAGAAGTGGGTTTGCTCAGTCCTGAGAAAAGCAGCTGAGTAGAGACCTTATCACCATGTTCCAGTATTTAAAGGGTGACTACAAAGAAGATGGAGTCTCCCTTTTTACAAGGAGCCACAAGGGGTAGAGGGCACGAGTTACTCCTGGGGAGATTCTTATTGGACACAAGAGGAAAATTTTTCACAATGAGAACTATTGGCCATTGGAATAATCTCCCCAGGGAAGTGGTGGATTTCCCAACATTGGACTTTAAAGATTCAGCTGGACAGGGTGCTGGGCCATCTTGTCTGGAGTGTGCTTTTGCCAAGAAAGATTGGACCAGAAGATCCTTGAAGTTCCTTCCAACCTCGTATTCTGTGATATAATTAGACTATCTAATTTTTACCAGATTGTTTGAAAATCAGTGCACAATTTTTTAGCATTAAAACAATCAACCAGTAAGCATCTCTGGCAAAAGCTGCTTCTAGACCACAATAATGCATTTAAGTAACCTCATGTTAGAGCAACAGTCACATAAACCAAGACAAAGTTCCCATAACACTCAGTAAGAACATTCATCGTCTCTCCATCTGTAACTGCATGGAAGTAAAGAAGTAAAACCATTTCTATCTGCTAAAGGTCTCTGATACTTACCCTATTTTTTTCTTTACATCTCAAAACACAAGCAAGCTTTGCTATATTATGAATACTCTGCTCTGTACATTCAGAAAGTTCACATTTACCTTCATCCTTGGTTTCACTGTCATCGGGGTTACTTTCACTATCTGCTTCATATCCTTCCTCTTCAGCAAAAAGCTTAAGACTACAGCACTGTGATTCTTCAGTTTCTTCAGAAATATCTCCAGGTTGTGACACAGGCTCCTTTTCAGTGTAATGGGTCTGTATAACACATCAAGCAAATTCAAGCAAATTTACCATCTCTGGGCAGAAAAGCAAGTAATTTAGAACCTTCCAAATGCTTAATTTCTCCAAATAAAGAAACAAATTAATCTGGCAAAGAAACAAATTAATCATATGCTTTCGAGAAACTTGAGATAACTTTAAGAATACTTCATTCTTACATTAAAAATGTATTCTGCAAAGATGAATATTTCATACTAACTACCTGACCAAAGCTTTGGTAAGCTGGTGCCCAGTTAAGAATAACCATGTTTTCAAAAATCGCTATCACCATAAACATACACCTTGACATCCACTCTAAGGTGAAGATATGTTTGCAGCCACCAAGGTCAGTGAACACCCCTGTTTGAACTCTCCCTTTGAGAGTTTGCCACACTCCGTTGAGGGGTAAAAAGAGTGAAAAGAATATCAGGCTTCAAGTATGTCCATAAAGCATAATATAGCTTGCTCCTATCTATGGCATGACTCATTTTTGAGCAGTAAATGTGGGGACCTTATCAGTAACCAGCATTCAATTTAGTCACTTACATATGTGAATCACAGAATTAATTTTCAACAGCCACAGTAACCTGACACATTTAAAGATGTACCATTGAGTTTAAAAATAGACCCCAACTTAAACCTGACTGAGCAAGCCTTGTAGTATGTAGAATTCTACTACTTAGTTAGTATTTCATACCTTTTCAATTTTTTCTTCAGAATGATCCAGATCAGTAGCAAAAGTGCCCAACGCAACACGAAGTAGTGAATCAAACAGAGGCTTTGCCAAGTCAGTTTCTATCACATTTGACTGGGCAAGTTGCTCTCGTATTTGAAGTAAGATGTCATCCACACAGGTGTTCTGTGTTTTAGGGGAAACAAACATTTTGATTCACGTTATTCTGGTTTGGCTAACAGAAAGGGTTTAGTGCTTTCATTTAAGGACTTTCCTGTCCACCTACACTAATCTGACTTCTCAGCTAAAATCAGATTTTATCCAGTCTCGTGCAGTAAGAAAGATTCACCACTTGTCATGAGAGATTTGGTTGGTAAAGCAATTTACATACTGAAAAAAGTCTGGCAACATGCTGGTTCCCAAAATTGCAAGTGAAAGCACTGTTTTGAAAATAAACATCTCTGAAACAGTTTCAAGTACACAGTGCGTTGAAACCACACCACACTAATACTTGACATTAACAAGAAATGGTGACATGACCAACTTCACAACAATAGCAAGTGGCCCAGACAGAACTCCAGCTTCCAGTTCTCTCTTGAACCTAACACCTCCTGCCTTTAAAAAACTACCAAGTAAAATTCAAAATAGCAATTAAGACATTAAAACACGTGAAGATGACTTCTGTGAATTAACAGCTTTGTGGAACACTGAATTAATTCACCTCTAAGGCTCACGTAAGTTTTTTCAGGTGCTCTTTCAGTACTTGTACCTTCTAATACTTCTCAGAACAGTCATCAAAAACATGACATCTAAGACACTATGTGTAACACTCATGTTTTGCCTACACAGCTCTCCTTCAACCCTACATTTGTCACACATTCTGCTATGAATACTCTTTCAAAAAAGGTCTCTCCCACCATTCAAAGCCCATCATCTCAGACAGCCTCTGGAGGCCGTGAGGCTAGACAAATGGAGTAGACGGGGAAGAAAAAAAACCAAACCAACAGAAAAACAGGCCATAACTGACCAGAAAAAATAAAGGCATAGTCAGCCAGCAATTCATAGTTGTCAACATCTACTACTGCCTTTGTAGTTAGAGGAAACCATCCCTTTCTTCTAGAGTCAGCGCCATTTTGTGCAGGAAAAACAAAAACTTCATCTGCCAGGATCAGTCTTCCCTGGGATTCAAGATACGTTAATCCAGAAAAAAAGCATTTGATGTTGAGTTCAATCTTTAGCCGTATTGACCTGCTGGTTCAAACTGTAACAAATCCATGAAAAAATGAACTAGAAATACAGTTCAAATAAGCAAGGTAAAATTCTCATCTAGCCTGGCTTAACCTGCTACTCTGGAAGGCTCTCTCCCAGCTTCCAAGAAGCAGGGAAATGGCATGAAACCTGAAAGAGCAGAGGACAAAGATCACTTTAGAGAACAAAGAAAGAGATGCAGGATCCTTACCAGCATCTTACCTAACAAAAAAATTGACAAGTTAACTTGTGGGAAGATACCTCCTCAGGAAAAGCAACTGCCAGTTTGTTCAGCCACCCACTCCCATTCTTTCAGGACTGCTGACCGCTACCTCTGACTCCTACGGACATCATTTAACTGCATGCTTTCAGTACTACACAAAAGAATATGGTACCGTAACCAGAGCATAAACTTTCTTAATCTCTAAAAACTTTTGCCTGAATTACTGTTAAAATATTATTGTATGTAGCAAATACGAGTAAAGTATGCTAAGGGAAAGTTGTACAGTACCTGGTGAAACATCTGTACTTCCACCTTCTGCTGCATGGTGCTTGCACTGTGTAGACAGATTGTCAGCAGAGATTCTAGAAGTCTGATACCTTGAAGTGCCCACTCAGTCTCTTCTCTTACGTAAGTCTTTATCTCTTCAAGATTGTCAACTGAAATAACTGAAGCATGTTCCCTACTCAAAGAGCTGTCACAGGAGACACATTCAGATACCAGCTGTTCTGCACCAACAAGACTGTCAGAACTACCAAGCTCCAATTGTGTCACCTCTCGGCTTTTAACCACCTGAACAGAGTCATCCTTGTTGAGCAGCTCACCATGAGGACTTCCATGTGAACCTCTGCTGCTTTCACTCAATACTCTCTCTCTCTCCTCTTGCTCTTTTACTTCATTCTTTGCAAGTTTCTGAATTATTAGAATTAGTAACCTATGGCACGCTTCAAAGCCTCCAAGTCTATGGAACTGTCTCTGGAAAACTGAACTATACAAATAGATGCAACGACACATGGACCAAATATCTGCAGCTCTGTGAATATGTTCCAGAGAGGGCAAAGTAAGGCTTTCCAGTGACAGACATGGCAATTTGTGGCCTAATGGCTCACTAGCTGTACTATCATATCCTGACGTATCTTCAGAGTCATTAGTTGAATCCAGATCACCATCTGCTTCTTTACTTACACATAAAAAAGCAACACAGAGGAATAGGTTTATTGTGTTGACATAAATGTCTTGGCTTGTAAATTTTTTCTTTTTTGGGTAAGTCTCTTTCAAACCAGCATAAAACTTGCTCAGGCTTTGAGAAACTTCTGAAACAGCATGCTGACTACAAAGAGAAGCAGGCAAGTCAGCCGTAGACTGCTTTTGTTCGCTGTTCAGGCCTTCCAGTTCTGGCACTGCTTGGTCTTTCTGCTGATCACCAAGGCAGAGTATTAAAGTCTCTAACACTTTCAAAGATTGGCTTCTTACACTGTCTAAGTAATTTAACTCAGTCATTTGATTCACTCCATTACAACTCAGAAACAAGTCTCTAATTACCCTGCAAGAGAAAGCATAAGAGAGTTATCTTATAAATCAGCCACAAATTCATGTAATTCAGATGATGTATCTTATGCAAAAGTGACCCTCTGTTCTACACACAAGTAACACCAAGGACTGATCATGTTTACAGTAATTGCCATAAATTACTGTAAATTAAAGAGGAGGAACTTGTTTGCAGTACTCTAGAATGCCAAATAAGCATCATCCATCCGGTTGTAGAAAATGGGGGTTTTTGGCAATATGTGACATAGGAGATATTGATTAACCTCTAAGATGCAGACCACAAAGAGATATGACATTCAAAACATTAAAGGTGTTTAATTAGCTTTATTTATGACATTTGCTCCTTAGTGGTACTTCCTCCCTCTAACATTTTATTAGCAATTGCAGCTAGTTAATAACTTTCAGTTCTGTGACTTCACTAGAAAGCAGAGATTCCTTCTCAAGTAAACTTGAATCTTTAACACATTTTACTAGCTATTAGTATGTCCATTAGTTGCACAGAAAACATATTTCAGATAGAATTAAGGAATGCCTTTCAAGCACGGCTTTTTGTGCAATTGTTATTCCAGGATGTTCAACGTGTTCTTTTGTTCATAAAGATATTTTTCCCTTCTTTCTACTCTCCAAATATTACATTGAACCAATACAGAATTTGGGGTAAGGTTGTGTCAGCTTCTTAGTGTACTTGTAGGCATTCACATTCCTTACCCTGTCATCCCCTTCTCACCAGGTTAGCTTTTACTGTAAATGAGTTATACGCTCTAGAATCAAATGAATCATATACTTGTATATTCCCATCTCTAAACCAGTAGGAAATAGGATATCTTAAACTTTTTTTTTTTTAATCTAAACTTTACTTCTCTTACCTTTTTGCCAGTAACTGGACTTTTGAAAATAGCTTCTGATACAGTTTAGGTTAGGATAAAAGTTTAAAACATATTAAACAATTCTTTAAATAAACTGAAATACCAGTCTATTCTTTGTAATTGTGTCAGATGACCTTATTAAATTCAATTTAGTTTATCAGGACTCCAAAAGAAAAGATCAGAACCTTTCCTGGACAAAAGAACACATTCATATTCTGAATAAACTCCCCTATATTGTATCAAACAACTAATTCATCAATAAATAGGAAAGTTTCTATTTCATGCCTTGGAAAAATGCTTGTGTGCTGGTTTGTTTTTTTTTTTTAAGAAAAAAACACCACAAAAAATTGTTTAAATGAACAGGATTTTATAAATTACAAAACACTTATTTCAGGACAAGTAAGTCTCTCAAGCCTTATTTTTGAAAGGTGACTTCTGTGAAGTTCATTCCAGAAAGGAAAGGGAAACAGATCAGAAAACTAAGAAGTCTAATTCCCAAAGGAGAGTGACATTTTTATCTGTTCAATATTCCTGACTTATTTTAGCATGAGGAATGAAGAGGCAAAGAGCATGTCACAGCAGACAAAAATTATTTGTTTCTACATTTTGACTTGTTCAAGACCATAACTCACCAGCAGAAAACCCTCAGTTTCTGTGGTTTATGAATCTATGTTTACATCTTTTGTTATTCAAGCATTTACCTTGTTGCCACCCCTGCAAATATTTAAGTGCTGCCTGCAGTCTAAATAAAACTCATGTTCTGATGAGTAACAAACATAAAAGCTCTATATATAATTAGTGTGTTTTTCATTAATAAACAGAAAATCAACCAACCTGGATTTAAGCAACACAGGGAGCGTCTGCAAATAAACCTGAAGTACTTCAGAAGGCAAACAATGGCTATGAGAACTGCATGTATGTTTATCAGCTGTAGTTAGTCCAAGTTGTTGAGCATGGCAAGCCAGCTCAACTCCTCTCTGAAGCACAGGATTATAAATACAGTTGTATAGTTTCCATTGGACCACTGCATTTCCCTTTTGGATTAAGTGGCAAATATGGCTTGCAATCTGCATGCCATGTAGTTTGTCTTCTTCAAAAACAATGTCCTGATAAGCCTCCAATGCATCCCATCTCAACAACATATCTTCAGATCCACTGCTAGGCAGAATTCCCTGAACTTTGCAAGAGGAACTAGATGCAATACCAGTATCACTGGAGTTGCCCTGCAACGCATCTTCCAGCTGAGCAAGTTGATCACAGTCAACAGTACATATATTGCATGATGCCTGTATAACTTTCGGAGACACTTCTGCTCCACCCAGCTGATCCAATATAAACTTGTTAAGGATGTTCAATATGTGCTGTTGAAAGTTTTTTAATGTTGGTAACTTGAAAGCATGAAGCAATGGGACAATCACAGACTTTGGATCCATACAACAACATATTCCTACATTATGTACACCCGAGAGAATTTGAACACAGGTACTGCTCAAAGAAACTTGTTGCAACAAGTACAAACACTGGTGTGCACAAACAGCAATGCAACAGCATCTGTCAGGATACTGAACTTCTCCATCAGCAGTTTCAAAGGGATTTCTGGAAGTTTGGGTTTTAAAAGCAGATACAGAGAGCCCAGAGAGATCTCTGTGGTGATGCATGAAGTGAGAGTACTCACATCGTCGATGTCGCTTTCTTGTACACATGGATTGATGCAGCTGCTCTGACTTCACTTTTTTGACAGTGATGATTATTTTCATGATGCTGTTGATTAGGGCTTTCAGATGCTCTGTGGCTTCCCCAGTTACTCCCTCATTCTTCATACACAGCCATTCCATTTGAAGCACTGTTACTTCAAACAGCTTAAATCCCTGATGCTGGATGAACTCATGAACCAGATCTACAGCTTGGCTAAAGTAGAATGGATTGGACGCTGCACTTTGTAGGCAGCAGATCAAAATCTGCAAGACCCCTTCTATAACCTCAGGTAGAAGGAAGGCTCTGTGATGATATCTAGAAAATACATAGTCGTCCTGAACTGGCTGCTGTAGTGTTTTCTTGTACCCAGGAGCAAAAGGATCAGGTTGCTTTTCCAAGCACATTCTGATTTTTAATGCTGCTTTAAGTAATTCTGTTAAATTTCTTCGTAAATTGTCAGGCATTGTTTCTGTATTGCTGATGTCTGAAAACATAAGATGAAGCACTGTTCGAAAGAGCATCCTTTGAATTAGAGCCACAGGTTCTTCTGTCCACCCTACAGAAACTACTTCATTTTCTGTGTTACTACGTATGCTGAAACAATCTCCAAATCCCGATAAGAACTCAGTCAATGTGGGCACCACACTAGCTGAAAGAGCAGAACTGTGATTCAGAGTAATATCAAATTTGCACACTTTCTCTAGGAGAGACAGTAAGACATGGCATAAGTCAAAAGGAGAGTTATCCATGTTGCTCTCAGCAATTCCTGCATCTGGCTCCCTCAGAGTCTCTGGGTTTAGCTCATGTGCTGGAATGATTTTGCTGGAATTCTCTAGATTAAGGGCATCAGGATTTAAGTTCGGTACCACTTCTGCAGGTAGGCAATCACTTCTACTTACAAGGTAACTGTCCCTAACTGGATTTGTTAAAAAAGGCTGCAGTAACTGGGAGCGCCTGTGTTTCACTGTTACAGTCGTCTTGTCATCAGAATTGCCTTCTGAATCCGAAGTGGACAGCTGAGATCTTCTTGCATCTCGCACGGAGTAACGATGGGTTGTTTTGCGGAGACGTACACTTTTTCGAGACCGAGGATTCAGTTTTACAGGAGACTGAAGAGATGAACGAGTGTTTCTATCTAAGCCTAGTTTTTCCTGAGTGTATTTTACAGAACTTGAATTATTCTCTTTGGTCAGGCATATGTCTACTGTAAAGGGTATATTAAAATCTGTTGAAAGAAAGGAACATTAAAAGAACATTCAGGAACACAACATATAAAGCATTTTTCCTAGTTTTATGGTTTAATACTTTCAGCTTAAAAATATGAAACAAATTCATATCTTAATAGGTCATGGATTTGTATATGCCTATTTTGACATTTTCTGTATAAAAAACAGTTAGCAACAATTCACATTTAGGAACCATACTGTCTATTTTCAAAGCCTAGTCAAATTAGTTCGTTTTCTAACTAGGGTTAGACAAAAATGTGCTAGAGGGTTTCCCCCAACTTTTTTGTAGGCACAGCTATCCCATTCTCTTAAGAAAAGACATTATCAAGGTCAATGAGAGGATGCTTTTGATAGACCAATGGAAGAAAGCTTAGTCTGAAAATCTTTTGGCCTGTTACATATAGGATATAAAGGAACAATATAGCCACAAGCCTCTAGCTATGCTCAATTTAAGTTTGGGTAAGTCAGATATACTCAGAATCATAGAACCATCTGGTTGGAAGAGACCTTTAAGATCATCAAGTCCAACCCTTCTTGAAGTGAGGGGCCCAAAACTGGACACTGTACTCAAGGTGTGGCCTTACTAGTGCTGAGTACAGGGGGACAATCAGTACCCTCCTCCTGCTGGCCACGCTGTTTCTCATACAAGCCAGGATGTCAATAGCTTTTTTGGCCACCTGGGCACACTGCTGGCTCATGTTCAATCAGCTGTTGACCAGCACCCTCAGGTCTTTCTCTGCTGTGCAGCTTTCTAGCCACTCCTTCCCAAGCCTATAGCGTTGCAGGGTGTTGTTGTGCCCCAAGTGCAAGACCCGACACTTGGTCTTGTTGAATTTCATACAGTTAGCCTCAGCCCATCGATCCAGCCTGTCCAGATCCCTCTGCAGAGCCTCCCGACCCTCAGGCAGATCAACTACTCCCAATTTAGTGTCATCTGCGAATTTGCTGAGGGTACACTCAATCACTCATCCAAGTAAAATATCAATCAGCAGGATACCAACTCTGAGATCTCCTCTATTACTTAGCTATGGAAACAGTTTTAGATAGTTACTCAAGCAATATTTACTTTGTGCATACCATTTGATACATTCAAAGTCTCACTATAACCATTGCCAAACAGCCCTATCCCACAAGTGAAGAAAAACTCTAAAGGGTTTAAACTTTTCCAACTTGATGATCCATTGTCACTTTTTGCAATTCAGTTCCCATAGGAACTGGGTGCCAGTCCTCTTAGAATGCACAAAGAATCGTTAGCACACTAGTGGTACTGGAAAAAACAAGTTTCTCTACTTCAAAACACTGCAAATCTTCAACTACACAGACTTCAGTGTTTACTTCAGCATTAATTGTTCCTAACAAAAAGCAGAAACAAAAGTAGTGGATTTTAAAATAGCCAGGGACAAGAGGGAGATGGAAAGCAATAATGTTTACAGTGTTGAATAGTTCCAGAGAAGTCAAGCCAAACAACCACCAAGTTTCAAATACACAGCATAAAACAGATAAAATAGTGAATAAAGTTTAAATGATTCAGTGGGCAAGAAGATTTTTACTTATAAAATGCAAGGACTACCTGCTCATTTGTTTTGGTAAACTCAGATCATGAGCTGTCAAAGAAGCAGGCAGAAAAAACCCTATCTGTTCTTGGATAAAATTGATCATCATTTTTAAGCACTGACAGAACTTTATCTGGATATTTTGGGCAGTAAAATACCTAGCATAAAACAAATGCAAGTATCCATCATCCAGTAAGTTCAGTATTTAGAAAAATGCAATAGTTAACAGTAACAGCCTCCACCCCTACAAAACCCCCAAAGCCCACTCAATGGCTACAAGCACTAATCAAAATTAAGGAAAAGATGTTTCCATGTACAAGCGTAACCGTGCCTTGCTGTTTCATAAACTAAAAAGGGTTCTTAGCGTACAACTGAATACGTCACATTTATTGCATTAGTATTATGAGAGGGAAATTTGTAAGAGTAAACACTGTACAATATGCAGAGTGCAAAACCAGAACATCTTAAAACCTATTGACACGATAGCATTTTAAATTGACGCTGGAAAAGTCACTAAGCTCTCATGAGACAACCGAAACATTTCCTTAGCTCAATTATGCTTACAGGTACATGAGAGAATGATGCAACTGAGCTAGCAGGATTTTTTTATACGAAAGTGCTATGCAACTTTAAATACACCAAGTCTACAAACATTAACAAAAGCTTTTAAATTGCAGAAGCAAAATCATTGGGAGAGCTTCAGGTAAGAACCTGTAGGAACTCTCTCAAACTTGTAACTTCATTTGTTTCATCCTCTAATATATAAAATAATATATCAGACAAATGCAAGAGCCCCAAACAAAAAAGTCACTGCCATTTCCTGGTCCAGGTTTTGCACAGAGTTTATTTTGTATCACCCCTTTCATTTCTTTATCTCACTTTCAACTCACTTTTTGGTAGTTGAACTCTTCTACTTTGATTCCTCAATTAACATATCAGTTTAACGCAGAACATCATACTGTCTAAGGAATGCAACCTGCTTCTATTCATAATCATCCAGTATAACTCTATTATTCAGGGCCTGTCTCCCCAATAACACTGCATTTGTTTCATACTCTGTGGTCCACTGCCTGGCTTTAAGCCTATTCTCTACCTCCCATTTCTTTAGATTCTGTCTCTGACCAATGAGACAGACTTTCTTCTGAAATCAGTGTCAGCAGGTACCACTTCTTTCTGTTTTTAACAAGAATCAGTGTTTTCCTCTTCTACTCATCATGAAACATTTCACATTAGCAAAAATATCATATATTCCTTCAAGTCTTTTTCCCCACAAATCACCTGAGAAGAAAAAAAAAACAACTCCGCACCAAGAACAGCTACATAGTAATGTGAGCATCACCTTTCACACTGAACAAGAGCCTGTACTTAAAACGTCAACCTTCCTTGTATGCTGACAGAGCATTGGTATTTTTGAGTTTAAATTCTCTGCAGAATCCACATCTTCATTCTATGTTAAGAGGACATGTATTATAATGAACTAATACTCTTTAGAGTCCTAGGCTCTGTAGTAATACACAAATCACTTATTTTAGGTCCTTAATACAGTAAGTGATAAAACATACCTATTGCTTTTTCTTCTTGGACAGGGATTTTCCACACCAATGGCAGAAGTGACAGGAGGAGGGTCAGAAGTTCTTCCCGACATGTCAACTCCTACATTACAAACAAAATAGAAACAAAAGGGTTTGTACTTTTAAACTAGATTAACCATCTTTATTTTACAAAGCTGCTCAACATTCAGTTCCCTGTGCCTTTCTGCTGTTTTACATGTTGCAAAAATGACCTAACTGCAAAGAGTGTTATTACACTAATTAACTACAGCCAATCAGAAAGCATCCAAGATACTTATTACTTCCCTGCAACAGTTTCTACATGAAGCTTTCCTAATCTTTCTTGAAGAAATTCCTCGCCCAAAGAACAGAAACAGAAGTCAAAGCAAGTAACTTGTTAATTTAACTAAAGTCAACATGAAGCCCAAGACAAGTTTGATGCTTCTGCAGTTACAGAAATGTAACTTCAAAGAACTTGATGGGAAACTGTCTAATTTCTCAAAAATGACACCTTTAAGCAAATGAAAAAGCTTACAGTTAAAATGATGTTATTGACTCACAACAGGAAGGTGAAATTTCATGGGAGGAAAAACAAAAGGTTACTCCTAATTACAAAAAAAGACCAACCAAACAGAATAATCAGCAAAGAAAGCTTCACTCCTACTGGGATTCTAAGACTTCTACACTAAGAATTTCAATGCAGTGAGGAGTAGTAGAAGGCACAGAATTCAAACTCAGTTCCTTTACTGGGTGCTGTGTAGCACTATCAGAATGGTTCCTGCCTAAGATGAAAAATTATTAAAATGAAAAAGGCTGACTTCAGCATTTTGGTAGTTAACATCATTCATGGATATGCAGCTGAATAAACATTCTTCTCCAGAAATTCAAGGTAGCAATGGAATTAAAATGTATGGAGATAAGCAACTTATACATATGTTATAGTTATATATATACAGTTACAGAGCTATGTATATAACAAACCATTGTCTGATAAGATTATCAATTTACATGAAAGTTTTTTAAAGTCTAAAACTATTGATGCAATATAAATAGTCCTGAAAACTAAGCTTTTTCAAAGTCATCCTCCCAACTCTTGTGCTAGTAAAGATTCTTTTAACAAGACAAATTAATTAGGAATGAGAATGAGCAATAGCAGCATTGGGAGCACAATAATAAGACTGGGAAAAGCACAATGTTAACTTTTCCAGTTGCAGTGGTAGATTTCCAGACTTTGACCTTCCTCATAACTCAAGTTCCTTTTCCCTCCACCTTCTTAAAAAACTTATTTCCTAAGAAAATAATTGCTGATGTTTCATGAAGAATGCCACAAGCTTTTTTCCCCTTCTACTTCAGACATGGGTTTTATTGGAGGGAGGGGACATGGAATCCCCCATTTTCTTCTTACATGAAAACCAGCTGTTTTTCTAGCAGCTTTAGTCCTGAAGCCTCTATTAACAGCAACAATGCAGAACTCAAGGGACATAAAAAAAAGCACAGCTCTAGAAGTGGTAAGGATTCTTTTTAGCAATTATATATAATCTCAGTCTTGTGAGTTTACTTTTGGGACACTGCATGTTCTCGACTTCAGAACCAAGGCAGCAGATCCAATGGAGTCTTAGGAGAAGTCACCTCAAAGGAAATGTGAGCTTCCAAGATTAATTTTACCAGCATTAACAGCTGAGCTTACTTAAAACAAGGGCTGAATAAACCCAGCCTGGATTCATTTGGTTCATTATTTTTATCACTGAGATTTACAATTTCAATGCAAAGACTTAATGCACATCTCATCGTACCCATTATTTAGTACATATCCGATAGCATTGCAGAAGAATGAGAAGAGAAAGAAGAAAATGGGTATTTGCAGCTACAGGGATGAGTGCTAGACTTTGTATAATGTAGCTGATCATCTCTTCTAAAATGCAGAGGTAAAGTTACAAAATATTTACTTGCTATTAAGTTCAAGAGCAAGTTCCTTAACACAAAGCAAAAATGTATCTCATGGCCCATAAACAAAGAAGGTGTATATTTTAATATTATTTTATTGCCTTAAACCAGGAGGATCATCAAGTTAAAAACTTACAGTTTGTACTGCAGGTTCAATAAACCCTCATTTCTTCTGAAAATTCTATTGCCTCCTATTCCTCTATTGCCTCTTTCCATCCAGCTACTGCCCTGAAGCTTCACACGTGCCTTAACTAGTCCAAAATCTTACAACATCAGTATTAGCTGGCAAACAGATTAGCTATTATATGTACGATTAGCTATCTTTGATTTTTCTGATCTCGCAGAAAGTCAGAATGCAATATATTCTTTTGAACTTATAGCCTTCATAATTAACTTATACACTGTACCATAAAAAAAGCAAGAAAACCAGCACAAAGAAGAACATGAGCCAGACAAATCCACACAGTCAAACCTCAATACAAAAATTATAGCTAGGTAAGAAAAACTAATACCTGATCAATAGTTGAGTTCAGTGTGGTAAGCAAAATAAACCCACGGCCTTGAACCAAGTATTGTCCCAGTGCTGCCATGTGAGTTTTTTCTTCTTCTTCATCTTCCCTGGCCTCTGTCCTCTGGACCACAGCATTGCACAATCTGTTGACATCTGTCAAGAATTCCCGTGCCAGTGAGTTACTGGCACTGCTCATGTCTGAGCTGTAAGTAGAGGAAAGTACAGAAAGTAAATCCATCAGAAAACACATACGAAAGTACAGAAAGTAAATCCATCAGAAAACACATTCCTTATGAAAAAACACTGGGGGAAGAGAGGAGTGATTTTTCCTGTATTCCTTCCTCCTCCTGACAAAGGATGGAGTGACTATAGGAATGAGGAATCAATATACTAGTATAGGGTGGAGGAGAAGAAGGATGAGCTGAGAGAACTACATTTATTTCAGTGAAACTTTAGCTACCAGTTCATGATCCCAAACGCTCATTTTATAAAAGTGCCAGCTAAGAGCCCACGATAAAGCATTCCTTCCCACTGCATAAAAGAAAGCTAATGAACTCATTTCAGCTTTTCTTTGTAACCTAGATGTGAGCTTCAATCTTCGTGTGCTTTTAAAAGGTATTTGACCCAAAGTATAAGAGGAAAACAGGCAGCTCTTACACAGCATTATACAGAAAACGTGATTCTTAATAGGTTATTTGAACACATTGCCTTCTACCCTGTTACATAGTCCAACAGTATACAGATTGTTTCAAAGGGACAAAAGAAAAAACCTAATGAATTGGGCTAAATATGGGAATTTCACCAATACAGAGCTTTAGATTTACCAGCCCTCATGGTGTTTTCCTTCAAGCAAAGGTAGCAGTCATTATTATAGTCTACTTAACTCAAGATACAATTCTACTGTAAGTGTTCAAGAGAAAATACCAGAAGCCAATTCCCAAATGGCTTGATTTCACTTTAGATAATGCACATAAGGCACTCATACACTTTGTATATTCATTCTACAGTATAAAATTTTTGTTTTCTCTTATGCTATAGCATAGTACGTATTGAAAAGTTTAAACTAAACAAGACCAAAGAAATGCAAGGGTCAGCAATAGAAAACCATCAAGATCACTGAAGAAAATAAAACAAAAAATCAGTATTGGCAACTATAGAAACAAGACCATTTAATCCACATAAAACCCACTTAATGAATACTACAGCATATTTAAGTCTTTATATCTGTATAAAGAGCTGAAGTAAAACCTTTAAAACATTTTCATCATGTCCAAGCATATTACATGCAAAATGAAATCCCAATAACTTTCAGTATAATATTTAAATACAAAAGATGGATTAATACTACCCACAATTATTACCCACATTTATTAGGTCAAAAATAAGTCCTTGTAAGGGAGAGTTTATTAGCATTAATGGTACAAAAAGCTCCTTTTAGTGGCAAGACTAAGTGGTTATACATAGAATGACATACTCTGTAGGAGTAACAGGAAGATTCTTACCAGAATTACTTTGCCAGTTTAACACATTTATCTTCTTTTTGTAAGAAAATGAAAGTTATACCCTGGAAATACCACCCCTGGTCCACCTGGATTTTTTTAAAAAAAAAAAGGAAGAGAAAAATACATCACGGTTAATATGCAATTTCTTTGTCTCTAAGATTCATTTTATGATAGCTATTCAGATTATGAAGAGTCTGAGGGTGTTTCAGCTTTAAAGCTCTAGTTCCCGCTTTTACCTTAGGATTCTGCACAACCAAATTCTTATTACAGAGAAAATAATTTGTGTATGTAAAGTAAGTTAACATAATAATTGGTTTTTTAAATGTAAAAAGAGCTAGAAACAGAATGAATTTTTGGTGATCACCACCTGTATACATACTATTTGAAGCTCTGTGTACAAGTGATGGATAGTACGAGAAACCGAATTGTGCAGTCACATACTGATGCAAATGCATTTTAAACCTGTTCTCTTTTGTCTTCAGAGACAAAAAAAATCTTTATTACCTTAAACACTGTGGAAGCTGTAATAAAATTGGAAGAGAACAATATTGTATCTGCTCTGTAGAGTCCACTAAAGCAATTTAAAAGTTTTTACTCCTAACCCTTTAACCCCCTCCAGTCCCAAGAGATAATCTGAAAAGCCAATACATTTTTTTTTCCTAAGAATACTTTAAAATCCTTCTGATTTGAGCTGTAATTAGTAATGAAGAAAAGACTGAGAGCACAATAGGGAGAAGTAATCTCCTAATTTACTCCAGAATGGCCAAACATAGCAAGACCCTAGTAGATGCCTTAGCAAAAAAGTCAAAGCAACACAACACATACATCACCCTCTTTGTAAGCTCTGCACAAAGGGCAAAAAGATTCTGTAACAACTCAAGGAAAATTATAGCTGTAGAACATATGCATTCATAAAGGCCCAACATCCCACACTTCTTGCTGTAAGCTAAACTGTCAAAGGGTTTATTAATTCTTCATTTGAAAATTTCAAGTTCCTAGTTATCTCACTTCCCTTCACATCTTTAGTGTGTATTCCATCTAAGAAAAAGGAAAAAAACTACTTTAAGTAAATAAGAGTATTTCAGGAGGATTAAACAAGATTGAAGAGCTCCTTAAACATGCTTTAAATCCTGATGTATGGTTTCATCCAACAGGTTAAATACTTTCTCTGCTGTTTCCTAGGAGAGACACTAATAATTGCAGAAGCAAATGTTTATTTCTGCAACCTCTCAGCATTTTTTCCTACCATTTTCAAATCTTGAACAAGTGCTATTCAGCCATTCAATGATAACAGCCTTCCTTACCGGTCTTCCTTATAATTAACACTAATTTCTTAAACTAGTGTTAGATTTGTGTTTGGTGCCATCAAGCACATTTTAACTAGGCACAGCTTCCAACAAAGCCTTAAAATTCTCAGAAGTTATATCCACTGACACATCAGGCATATACAGATATGAACTGCCCAAACCCACATTTACTGAAACATCCTCAAATTGGGGTGCTCTATCTGCAAGCTAGTCTAAACATTAAAACCTCATTCTCTAGACACGGTACAGAGACAAAAATGTGTTTGCTATCGATGGGAATGCAAAGGGTAGTAACCAAGAAAACCCTCAAACATTTAACTGTAAGTGTCTCTAGGTGAGTACTCATCTGCAGTTGGGTTGGGAGGAAGAGATGTGGATAGGAAAAGAGAAAGAACATAAAGACTAAATTGATTATTTTAGTATTCTGAGGTTCGAACTTTGAGCCTTTAAAGCAAACTCCTTTTCGACAAAGAACTCAGTGAACAACTTGTGCTGGTGATGATTTAACACAGCAAACACTCTGCAGAGGGGTTTTTTTGGAGGTTTGTTTTGATTTCAAAAAACAATAAAGGTTTCAGCTTGCTTGTCACCTTCTTTCTGTTGCAGATTGTGTTACCCTGATAGTTCACCCGACACAGTACAGCAGTTCATCTTACTCAGAGAATGTGCCAACCAATTTGCTTTAAGGAGGAACTACTCCACTGCAGATTTCTTTTGTTTAAAGTAACACATCTTTAATTGCTATGGTGCTTTGTAATATGGACGGAACTATCCCTGAAAAAAATTCCCATTCTTACATTCCATTTTACTCTCTAGAAGAATGCAATTATGTTTCATAAAAGACACCTCAAACAGTATTTATTTCTAAAAGGAAAAAAATCCACAAGCTTTAGAAAGAATAAATCACTTAACCATGAGCGATCAGACACTCGCATATAATCTGCGCTCTTTATGCTAACCTTTACCATCCTAACAACTCAGCTGGTGAAACATCTGCCCTCTCGCCCTTGTCTGCTCTGGGTGGAGTTGTCTTCTATTTGCTGTTGTGGTATAAATCCATTTTCTGCACTTGAAACTTGTATTTTCTCTGGACCTTTTTTCATTTTTTATGAAGTTGCTCTTCAGCTGAGCATCCTAAAGTACAG